>NW_024378673.1:0-12683 GCF_016835505.1 Polypterus senegalus
GATCGGACATATTTATTTGATGGGTTTTTTAGATGCTTTATTTATTATTATCAAAGAACATAATATGTCAGGTGGTTTTATTTTGTTTCATAGTTGAGCACTTTGTGTGAACCAAAATTTTCAAATTCTTGTTTCTACGATAGGCTGCAACCACAGAGAACTTTGTAATGGTAAAATTGCCTGTTGTAATTGTAGAAAATGGTTTCATAAAATATGTATTCCTTTTGAGCCTAGACTGAATAAGTGACTATGACTGGAAATTGGATTTGGTTTATATTGGAGTGAGATGACAGGCGGATCGGTCGATCCGCGTGATCGGCTCTGCATCGGTCTGTCGTGGTGAAAAAGGAGCTGAGCGTGGGCAAAGCTCTCAATTTACAGTCGATCTGCTCCTACCCTCACCTATGGTCATGAGCTATGGGTAGTGACCGAAAGAACGGATCAAATACAAGTGGCTGAAATGAGTTTCCTCCGCGGGTGTCTGGGCTTTCCTTAAAGATAGGATGAGAGCTCAGTCATCCGGGAGGGGCTCAGAGTAGAACCGCTGCTCCTCCGCTCGAGAGGTCAGATGAGTGGCTCGGGCATCTGATTAGGATGCCTCCTGGACGCCTCCCTGGTGGGTGTTCGGGCACGTCAACCGGGAGGCCCGGGGAGACCCAGGACACGCTGGAGGGACTATGTCTCCCGGCTGGCCTGGGAGCCTGGGATTCTCGGAAGAGCTGGAAAAGTGGCGGAGAGAGGGAAGTCTGGGCCTCTCGCTTAAGCTGCTGCCCCAGGACCCGACCTGGATAAGCGGAGAGGATGGATGGATGGATTATATTAGGAGTTCAGTCTGTGGAGAACTCACTGTCAGTATTTGAATTGTTATCTTTAGAGATGTTACATTTAATTTGATCGTGATTCACCTGTGAAGTTAAGCGTGTAAAGTTAAAATCCACAAAAGTAGGGGTTAAGAAAAAAGAAATAAAAGCACCATCTTTAACCTCAGGACCCCTTCTCAGAAAAAGTCAAAGTTAGGGTGGGCCAGTTCATTAGTCGAGACACGGATAGTTGGTTATTTTGATAAGAGACAAAGACTGAAATGGGAGACCCACTACCCTTAACATTGGGCCCCTTTCCCCAAATGGTTAAGGTAAGGGGCGGGATGAGTTAGATCATGCATGTAACAGTTTATAGATCTTTGTCATTTAGCCAATCCCTGTATTCATAAGACGTGATCAATCCTGGATCCCACAACAGATACAACTTTGTAAATTGAAAGTTATAAATAGTAGTCAGAGGGACAGAGAGTTTAGAAAAGTTCTGAATCAAAATGGGAATAAATATTTTAATTTTTAATGAAAAATCTCAACCAAGAAGGACAAAGTGTTCTAGAAATCCAATCTGAAGATACATCTAAAACTCTGGAGATGAGAGTTTTGTGAATAGATTTAAAGCCCTCCAAAGGGTTAGAGTGTGCTGCAGGCACTTAAACGTTGTGGTGCTCTGCTCTCTTTATGACCCTCTGCTCAAGGGGAACTTAGAAACGTGTGGAGTCCTGGCCCTGTGCCCTATGGTCTTGGGGCACTTATAGACAAAAATATCATTTTAGTACCCTTTGGAACTTCCAGAACATGGCATGGCATGGCTGACCAACAGCACCCCAGGGCTGGACACACACGTCAAAAATAACTGATATCAAAAATGGACACAAAAATATTTTAACAGAATTAAATAAAACTTAAGTAACAAATCATTAAGAAAATCAAAAATCTACATACTGCAAAGTAGGAAAGTCAAACAAGTAAGTGTAGCAAAGTGAAAAGGAGTGAAGAAGCAGCAACATATCGTGTGCCCACTTGACCTTAAGCATACTGGCAGGGGTCTCAATTATGACCAGCTGCCATAGTGGACTTGAACGCGGATCTGAAAGTCACCAACATGTGGATACCACAGCAGTGCTGCATGATGGGGTTTACTGGGAACTCCGTCAGCACGGAGGACTCTGAGGTTGTTGCACTATATATATAAACACAATGACTTACATTTACAGCATATTTAACAAATGACAGTCAGCTCAGAGTGACGTTAACAGACCACCAGCTTACTGTTTCAGGTTTAAATAAATGAGACATAAATTGTTATTTCACAGAAAACCAAGTGTCATATATTTGTTTTGTGACCTGCAGCATGGAGTCTAAATAATCCATCAAGAATATCATTTGAACAATCAAACACAGAGAGAAACAAGATACTCCTTAGGAATAAGTATTATATTTTAAATATTTATTATATTACATTTATTTTCTAAAGGCATGCAATGCGTGTATATGAGTGGACCTGGGCAACAAAGAACAGAGATGAAAGAACTAAAAATCCACAAGTGTAACAGCAAACTGAATTCACATTTAAAATACATCTGGCCGGCCATGGAGTGCACTTGTCTGCTGTCACACAGGCTGCTCTCCGCTCACTCCCTGCCATTTCTCTTTACGTCTCACAGTTTACTGTTTTATTCATCTACGCATTGTCTGAGACTGAACATTAGAAGTAAAACAATGACAAACACATTTAAATAATGAAAACTGCTGCATTTGAAAAGCGTTTTTGGTAAACTGACATACTGTAGTGTATACCTGGCTTGAATGACTTTTGTCACAACGTCACACGTTGAAGGACCTGCACTCAGGGTGTCATCAGCACGTCTGGGAGGATTTGAGGTTTTCTTTGTTTCGCCATCTTTAGGTTTCGTCCCCCACGTCACTTATTTGAACGTCAACTTAGTGGACGTGACAGCAGATGAGCACACAAGTGACTCTTGGACTGGCCGACAGTGACATCCCATCTTTGATGAGCTCCTGCCCTGACGCCACACCAACAACCAAACATAAAACTGGCATACAGGAGTCAGTTAAGAAAATGGATGACACGTCTAGAATTTGAAGAAGCTGCTCAGTGCTGATTATTAATACACAGAATGCAAAATATACAACATAAATAAATACAAATTGTCAGCACTGATTATTACTGTGCACTGTTTTAAAACTTACAATAAATTAATCACTGAAGAAGCAGGGCTAAATATTTTAAAACTTAATATTATTTTAAGGGCTTTTCTGAACCAGGGATAAAAAAAAGCATAAAGAATTGGATTAACTCCAAAGCTCACCTCACTGACCAGAACTAAGAAATTCCTTATTTGAAGTAAGGTAAGTGAAGTAACAGAAGTACAAAAATCAAACAAAGTGAGAGGTAACCAGCAGATCATAAAGACGCCCACCACCAGTCCGAGGGTCTTTGCTGCTTTTGTTTCAGACGCTTTAGGTGTGTTTGAATTGCTGCTCTCCAGCGACTGTGACTTTTCAATCAAACATTTAATGGCTTTAGAATGCCTTTTGACAACCATAAATATTCTTGTATAAGAACATATCATTACTGAATATGGGATAATAAAAATAAATATTAAAAGCACATAAGTTTCGTACTCATATCCATAAAATAAACATGTTTGTTTACATCCCTCTGTTTCAATATCACTAAAATATACAAGAGTGAATGTAAATATAAATGAATACAACCACATCACTACAATGCTGACCTTTGTGACATTCAGAGTTATTTCTGAGCTGTAAAAAAATGGATTACAAACAGCAATGTAACGATCGACAGATATTAACATCACATGAGTAACAATGGCCACATCAAAGAAATTAGCAAGTGACTGATAGACGTAACAGTAAAACACCCCAAAATACCAGCAGGTTTCTATTTGTCCGATAAAAGAACAGGGCATCAGAAACAAACCCACCAAGAAATCAGCCACTGCAAGTGAAAGGATCAGAAAATTAGTCGGCGTGTGAAGCAGCAGGAAATGAGAGATAGAAATGATGACAAGAAGATTTCCAAAGATAGTGGCTGAAATCAAAAGAATCCAGAAAATATAAAGACCTACATAGACTTCTGTGTCATAAATTAATTTGCGGCAAGATGCATTGTTATTAGGATAGCAGTAACCAAGTTGTGGCTTCTTAAATTCCATTTTATTTCCCTCAGCAGTTCCACGTTTACCCACAGACATGCTAAGACTGCTGTACCTGACCGCAGGTGTCTGCAGGTGATATTTATACAGTCTCTAAAGGGATTACAGCCGCCTCTCTGCCATCTCATTATTGTCAAACATTGATTTTCATTTCTAATGAGCCCCAAGGAGCTCTTTACTCGTCATTGTGTTTTTTAAACAGATAATCAGCTAACACAAAGACACACACAGACAGTCCTCAGTGCGGCCCAAGCTGCTGTTAATTGTGATCTTCAGCACTGCTGTTAGTTTTTACAGTCTGACTTGTGATGCCCAGTGAAAGGCCTGCTGTGATTTTTATATTCAGTACATATTGGCATCGGCAGGCTGCCTCAACTTTACTCATTTCTTCTGCACGACCCACAGCTCATGTTTAATAAAAGAGACTGACACAGCAGGTGTGATGATAAGCATGCATCGCCTGTCTATGAACTGAAGTCATTTTACAGTCAGTGCCCAGCTGAACTCAAACATCGGGCAGCGTTTCAAGGCCAACACTTAGCCAGCTCTCTTAATATAAACTCCATCCCTGTGAGCTGAGAGTAGCCATTGACCGCTGGCAGCTCCTGTTGATGTGCTCAGACACACACGATTTTCAAAGGCTTTGCCAAACCTCAGACATGTGAGCTTCTCCATCACAGGCTGCTCCATGAAGGAATATTTAGGACCTGCTGGTTGTAACACCTGCTTTCTTTTCTGAGTTTAGTTGTGTCAGGCACTTAGGAGTTTCACTGATCATTTACTGAAATATATTAAAATCATTAAAGAAATCTTGAAATCACTTGAAGGTATTCTTAAGCATTTTAGGAAGTCACTAATTATTTTAAGGTCTGTTTAAATGATTTAGAGATATTTGTAATTATGTTACAAATATCTATGAATGGATTACAGAAATATTTCAACCAGTTCTTCATTTTTAATCATATCTTTAAAGGACTAACAGATATATTTAAACAAATCTTAGATGTTTTTGTACAATTTCCTCTTTACTTAAATAAAGATAAATTATGGAGGTGAAGGCTCTGCTCCATAGTTGAAATGCAGCTATTTAAGTAATTTTTATATCTGAGGTGTGTGATTAACTGTTGTGTCGATTATGTAACTTATAATTGGAAAATCTCCAAATCTGGAGTCAAATTCCTTGTATGCTGCGTACTTGGCTAATAAATCTGATTCTGATTCTTGACTCATATTCTGATTCTGATTAAAAATCAACTTTGGGTGACCAAAATTTCATTTAGTTGTTTACATGACAAACAGCAGTCACTCCCATCAGTTCACAGAGTTTTCATGCACAACTTATCAGGTTACCCATCAGCCTCTCATGTTGACAACTTAATGCCATCTGATCCTACCGCATACTGATGGAGGGAAGACACTCGGCATTTCCTGCAATGACAAAGTATAGTCAGTGTACTTCACATCGGTTCACAAAGCACACTGCTGGAGCAGATCACCTTTACAAAGGTCTGAGTTCAAAGCTTAGGTCACAGCAAGATAAAGGCCTCACTTAGTCACTTTGACATAACGCCTTGAATGTAACCAGATGCCAGAGAGGGGGCCATTGGCATGCAGCATGAATGGCACAATGGATTAATGACCCAATGATTAAGCTACTATGCTGTGTCCTGAACTAAAGGGAAGGATTAAGCAGACTGTCGAGGCAGATGACCATCCAAGAACTTGAGTGTCCTCGAGTGACCACTCCATGGCAGCATTGACACAATGGATGGATCCACCTGTTTCAGATCTGCCACTCAGACTGCTGCTGTAACTACCGGCTGACACAATGTCCATGTCAGTAACAGGACAGTACAGGCTACATGTTATTTTTCTTAGTGCAAGGCAATATTTCATAGGCCCTCTGCTCACACCTCCATGAAATTTGAACCTACAGCAGAAAAGTGTCAGGCTACACACAGCTGCTGTGTTCACAACTGTCCTGAGGAATGCTGGGGCACAAGTAACACCTTCACCTTCTCTTCACATTGTGAGATTGCTGAACTCTTTTCAGACCATCTCCAAAGGGTCGACACGCAGAGGGATGATACGCAGAAGCGCAACTGCTGCGTCTGATGGGGGCTGATTATCCGTCACTGAGACAAACGCAGGTTCGCAGAACCACAGAAACAACTGCAAGCTGACCACTACCACGCACAAAGCACCTGCCATCTGATTTGTGATGCAGGTAACATTATAACTTGGCCACAGACCTGGCTCCGACTCCTGCCCATTTGCTGTGTTTGTGTGTAGTAGAATGGTAGATCCCGCTATAATAAATAGCCTTGCTGTTCCTGTTTTGAGTTAAATAAAGCTGGTTTTGCTAAAGTACTGACACTCAGCCATGTCTTTGGGGTCCAAGACAGCGACTCACACATCACATTGTGCCAGAAGTGGGGTCTTGCACCAATGGAACCCCAAGAGGCACATAACATTCTGATACCGGCGGAGCAAAATGAGGCTCCTGCGCATGCTCCTATCTTTGTTGTCCCCAGGTATGTGCTGGTGAAGATGGCTCCCTCAGACGACACAGAGTGTTTCCTATTCTGCTTTAAACACACAGCAACATTGATACGCTGGGATATGGGAGCCTGAACAGCCATCATTGCCCTGTTTTTAACCAGGGAGGCCCTACAGGTCATGCAAAACAACCCTCCTGAAAGGCTTGATGATTATGACTTCCTGAAGCAACAAATCCTCTTCCGTATGGATATGAGCCTGGTGGTTAAGTCACTTCAGACACTTCATCCTGGCATCTATTAATAGGAAAGAGGAATGCCCTTTTCCCATGGGTCTTGACCACCTGCAAAGCACCTCTCTCTGTAGTAGATAGAAAGGAGTTTGCTGCTGACAACATCAGTCAAGGAGCCAGGTTTAAAATTGAACCAGAGTTGTCCAGCGAGGTGGGGAACGAATCCTCAACTGAGGATCCAGAACAGCTGGCAGACTTTATCACACTGTCGCTCATGCCAAGAACCTCCCCAGATTCGGACTCCTGCTATTGACCCCTATTAAATAGCAGCAGGGGGCGAGCGTGATGCTGCATCGGGCTCAGAGGAAGCAGCGACTGGCATTCAGACAGTTTGCTCACCTGCAATGAGCCGATAGCAACTTGGATTTTGCATTCAGACAAGCCCACGTCACAAATGACTCTTACTATCTGGAGAGAGAGGTCCCAAACTTTAAAACACCACACTTTTTAATTAAGGTTGGTTTCCTGTATTGGGTGATTTCTGATTGCATGGGTGATGGGCAGATCGAGCAGTTGGTGGTGCTAAGTAAATATAAGAAGATGGTTTTAAAAATTGTTCACAGCCACGTTTTGGGTGGGCTACCTCGGCACGGAAAAGATGAGGGAACACATTTAAAAACACTTTTATGGGGTGAAAATGGGCCGTGATGTGGTCCAATTCTGTAAGGCCTGTCCCGACTGCCAAATAGCTTCCGCTCACAGACCTACTAGGGCACCCATTGTACCAATGCCTATTTTAGATGTCCCCTTTGAGAGGGTGGGATAAGATATTGTTGGCCTGCTTCCCAAGAGTAAAAATGGGTTTCAGTATATGCTCATGTTAGTCGATTATGCCACAAGACACCAGGAAGTGGCCATGCTGCTGGTGGTGGACACCCGGACAATTGATAGAGCACTCTCAGAAACTGTCAACCATATTGGTATCCCTTGCAAGATTCTGATTGATCAGGGCATGCCCTTTATGTCTCGCAGCATGAAGCAACTATGTGAAAGTTTTGCAATTAAGTAGTTACATTTCATGGTTTATCATCCACAGATCGTGAACTGACTGTGAACACAGTAGAGAACAAGGAAGAGCTCCAAAAGCGCTGAAGAAAACGGATTACACAATTGAGAAGGCAGCAAAAGAATATGAAACGAAAGGACGATACAAGCATATTCATAAGTGCAGCTACTGCGGAAAAAAAGCACGGTGTAAACCGTAAGTTTAAATTAGGTTTATAATGAGAAGATACGGGGTATAAAAGAGACTTTGGATCACTTTGTAACGGAGTTAAACTTGCGGGTGAAGGACTGTGCTTATGCAAACGAATAGGAAAGCAAGGTGTAAACCTTAACTTTAAATTAAGTTCATAGACATGCTGCTGCTGGCATTTGTCATGCCTAAGATGAATACGATATTTGCGAGATACAAGTTTACTGACAGGACGCAGCTCAGCAAAAGTGTGACAGAAACTTTTAAGTGCCGGGTCTGAGCTAACATTAAATAATTGCTGGTGAAGGACTGTGCTTATGCAAACATATAGAAAGCAAATGTTATGTTATTTTTAAAATGTTTCCTTTTCTTTTCCATAACTTCTTTAACACACTTCTTCTCCGCTGCGAAGCGCGGGTATTTTGCTAGTGATTTAATAAAACCCTAAAACTGATGATTTGGCGGGTGGCCCATGGTGGCCCAGCCTCCTGGGATACAGTGGTGCCTTTCCTCCTGTTTGATGTTCGGGATTCCCCCCAAGCATTTGGCCGCCAACAGCGCAGGACATTTTTAATTGGAAGAAAGTACAGGGACTCGTGAGGAATCTCATGATTTGTTGACCGAGACATTTCGCTGCAAGAACAGATTTCCAGATTGTCTTCTATTGCAGTGGAACATCTGCAGCGCGAGCAGGATGTGCAAAAACGTGATTCTGACAAGATGAGTAAACTTTGCGAGTTTAAGAAGAGAGATCACGTACTGGGATTGATCCCGTCAGATCTGCATAAATTTTGGGCTGAATGGCTAGGTCCAGCTGTGATAGAAGAACGTATGTTCCCAGTGAATTACAAAGTTAGGGTTCCCGGGTGACAGAAACCAATGCAAATTTTACATGTTAATCTTTTGAAGGGTGGCACAACCCCCTTGAAGTCCTGGTCACATCCGCAGCGCTCTCTCAGATTGAAGTCGCTATTGGGGATGACTGCCACTCAGAAAGCAGAATTGTTAACACTGGAACTCAAAGCGTCTTTTTGGCCATTCCTGGCCAGACAGAAATATGGAACACAAGATCATACGTCACCCAGTGTTACTCTACATGTGCCCCCATATCACCTGCTAGAGGCAACAAGGAAGGCTATACATGAAGAGGTTCAACAGATGCTGAAGATGAGTGTAATTCAGGTCAGCAAAAGTGGGTGTTGAAGCCCTATTGTGCTTGTCTCAAAATCCAGTGGTTCGGTTTGGTTTTGAATTGATTTTAGGCGTTTGAATAAGATTTCCAAGTTTGATACATACCCAATGCCCCTAGACCTCACGAAGTGTTACTGGCAAGTGCCCTTGGAGGAGTCCAGCTGCGAGAAGACCACATTCGCAACTCTGAATGGACTGTTTGAATTTACAAGATTCTGTTTCAGTCTCCATGTTTCACAGTTGACCTTTCAATGTCTGATGGACCAGATCCTGCGTCCCCATTTCAAGCACGCGGGTGCCTATCTAGACAATGCATTCATCTTAAGTAACAACTTGAAATCTGATCTTGTCCACCCACAGGAAGTGCTTAACAGCTTGAGGTTGATGAGGTTGATGGCTAAACCTAAGAAGTCCAAATTGGTTATGTTGGAAATGCATTATTTAGGGATATTCCATGGGGAAGAGTTTACTCAAGCCTCAAACGAACAAAGTGGGGGAGGTGCTTGCATATCCACGTCCCGAAACCCAGAGGCAGGTTTGTAATTTCCTCTGGCTCACAGGGTATTACAGGTGGTTCATTCCCAATTTTGCGCATCAGGCCACCCCCCTCACTGACTTGACGAAGGGCAGGAAGAACCATAGTTTTCTCTGATCAAATGCCTGTGACAGAGCCGTCTCAGACTTACAAACTGTTTTATCCTCATTCCAGATTCTGTGAAATCCGAACATTTCAAAGGAATTTATTCTGCAGACAGGTGCAAGTGCTTTCAGTTTAGGAGTGAATTGCTTTCACAATGTTTTGAGGAGAAAGAAAACCTCATCACATTTGTCAGTAGGTAACTGCTACCCAGGGAGCGAAACTCGACCATTGAGAAAGAATGTTTAGTGATTCATAGGGATGTGGACACCCTCTGCTACTGCTTGTGGGGGCAACGGTTTACTCTAGTAACTAAACACATCCCATTCCATGGCTCTACAAACAGAAGGACAAGAATGCCCGGCTCACTCAGTGGTTTGTTAGTTTACGGGCATTTGCTTTTGATGCTCACCACCGTTCCAGGGCTGCATGGTGTGGACAAAGCTAAGAGGAGGGATGTGAGATTGCTGAACTTTTGAGACCATCCCTAATAGAATGATACACAGAGGGATGGCACGCAGAAGAAACTGCTGAGGCTGTTGAGGGCTGCTTGCTCATCACTGAGGAAACTGAAGTTCAGGGTGCAATAGAAACAACTGCAAGCTGATCGCTGCTGCATGCAAAGTGCCTGTAGTCCGATGGGTGATGCAGAGAATGTTATAACTTGGCCACAGATCTGCCCTGACCCTGCCTGTTTGCTGTGTCTGTGGATAGTAGAGTGGTATATTCCATTACATAAATAACCGTGCTGTTACTGTTTCGAGTTTTGCTGGTTTTGCTGATGATAGATAGATAGATAGATAGATAGATAGATAGATAGATAGATAGATAGATAGATAGATAGATAGATAGATAGATAGATAGATAGATAGATACTTTATTAATCCCAATGGGAAATTCACAGATTCCAGCAGCAGCATACTGATACCAAAAAAAAACAATATTAAATTATAGAGTAATAAAATGGATGTAATAACAGACAATAACTTTGAATAATGTTAGCCTTTACCCAACGGGTGGAATTGAAGAGTCGCATAGTGTGGGGGTGGAACGATCTCCTCAGTCTGTCAGTGGAGCAGGACAGTGACAGCAGTCTGTCACTGAAGCTACTCCTCTGCCTGGAGATGATACTGTTCAGTGGATGCAGTGGATTCTCCACGATTGACAGGAGCTTGATTAGCACCCATCGCTCTGCCATAGATATTAAACTGTCCAGCTCCGTGCCTACAATAGAGCCTGCCTTCCTCACCAGTTTGTCGAGGCGTGAGGTGTCCTTCTTCTTTATGCTGCCTCCCCAGCACACTACTGCGTAGAAGAGGGCGCTCACCACAACTGTCTGGTAGAACATCTGCAGCATCTTATTGCAGATGTTGAAGGACACCAGCCTTCTAAGGAAGTATAGTAGTCTCTGTCCTTTCTTGCACAGAGCATCAGTATTGGCAGTCCACTCCAACTTATCATCCAACTGTACTCCCAGGTATTTATAGGTCTGCACTCTCTGCACACAGTCATTTCTGATGATCACGGGGTCCAGGGGGGGCCTGGGCTTCCTAAAATCCACCACCAGCTCTTTGGTTTTGCTGGTGTTCAGGTGTAGGTGGTTTGAGTCGCACCATTTAACAAAGTCCTTGATTAGGTTCCTATCCTCCTCCTCCTGCCTACTCCTGATGCAGCCCACGATAGCAGTGTCGTCAGCGAACTTTTGCACGTGGCAGGACTCCGAGTTGTATTGGAAGTCCGATGTATATAGGCTAAACAGGGCCGGAGAAAGTCCTGTTCCCTGCGGCGCTCCTGTGTTGCTGACCACAATGTCAGACCTGCAGTTCCCGAGACGCACATACTAAGGTCTGTCTGTAAGATAGTTCATGATCCATGCCACCAGGTGGGGATGGGTACATGTTAACATTATACAAAGTTATTGTATATTTTGCCTGTTTTACCTGCATTTTTATCACCCTTTAATTTAATATTGTTTTTTATCACTATGCTGCTGCTGGAGTCTGTGAATTTCCCCTTGGGATTAATAAAGTATCTATCTATCTATCTATCTATCTATCTATCTATCTATCTATCTATCTATCTATCTATCTATCTATCTATTGTAATAGATAAGACAACACACGTTGCAAGATTTGGGGTTTCAGCCCCGTATACTGTAACCAAAATTCAGACAGTCAGTCAATTACAAAACGTTTAGAAAAGCAAAAGACAATGAGGGGAGAAAGGAGAGACTTTTTATGGAGGCGGACCGGAGATTGATGTGAAGGATGCTGGGTATTCGTGGTGGATTCTGGGAAATTAAGTCATCAGGGTCGTGCTTCCTGTAGCCGTCATGGCGTTTGTTTATATCGGTGAGTCCTCTGGCTTTCTGAAGGAGGAAGGAAAGACAAGTTAGTACCCTGTCGTTGACCCCTCGCGGTACATTTTCCATAGCAACCCGGGTCAGTCCGCCGTTCCCCAAACACTCGTGCGTGACTGGACCCCCCCGTTAGCCCAGACCCATTGGGGTGGGCTACCCGAACCGTGAGGTCGTGCACACGAGAGAGTGCATCAGCGTTGGCCTGCAGGCTGCCCCGGCGATAAACGACGGTGAACTTAAAGGGCTGCAGGTCCAAAAACCACCTAGTGACCTGGGATTCGACTCCCGGTGCAGAGCCATCCACTGGAGGGCGGCATGGTCCGTCACGAGGGTGAATTCCCGGCCCAGCAGGTAGTACCGCAGGTGCGTCACCGCCCATTTGATGGCCAGAGCCTCCCGCCTCACCGCCGCATACCTCGTCTCCCGGTCCAACAGTTTCCGGCTCAGGTAAATCACAGGGTGTTCGACACCATCGATGCTTTGGCTCAACGC
>NW_024378674.1:0-11483 GCF_016835505.1 Polypterus senegalus
ATAAAGCATTTATGAGTAAGCTCAAGGTAAATAAAAAAGGAAAGATTAATTTTTGTTGCTGCTGCATACAAAGGACTTCTCCTTATCTTCATTCAGTAGTAAGACAGCATATCCCTGTACACTCTGAGAATGACATGGCAATGTCAACAAAATCTGAATATATCAAAGAAAATAAATTCAGTTAATCCTCATTTACATTTTGTCCACTAAAATGTAAGTTTTTCGCATCTGAAAGCAGATAGCTAGAATGCATGCAAGGCTGTTTTATATACAGTAACTCATATATAAATAGAAGAGTGAAAGGACTGTAATTTAAAAAAATCACTAAGTATAAAGAGAGAAAACATTAAAGCCAGTATCCTACAGGCTGTTGATGCCATGTCTCCAGTATAAAATACGTGCTATATTGATTGGAAATAGAAAAGCAGAATGGTGAGTCTGTAAGATAATAAAGTGAAGCTATGCTGTTATCCAAGCAAAATGCTAAGCTTGTCAGAATGTGTTAACTTTGATTTATATCAGATAAAACTGCCATATAAAAAGAAGTTCTAGGCGAAATAGTGAAAATCCCTAATTATAAAAAACATAACTGACAAGTGATATGAAAACTGAAGGCATGGCAACTCAGTTTATAAAAATCCAACAAGAAGTCAGTTACCAGTGAAGATTTTCCAAGAATTTTATTTTGACATCTGGAATATTCCAAAGTAAAACTTATCTGAAAGCTTGTAAGTTAACTTAAATCACCTTCATGGTTTCTCTGCTATGGCTTTATTTACTATTGGCTGCACTACTGCAAATCTAGTTTACTGCTATTTTTCAATAAAATATGAACAGCTTTTCAACAATTTCAGCAGTGCTGATGTTAGGGTCCTGAGTCCAACCAAAATCTATCACTATGGTGACAAATGGTTGGCTTAACTGCACTTCAATTGTGTTCAACGTTGGATCATTTTCAAACCTCTGCTATTCAGTTATCAAAAAGTAATCTCAAACATCCTGGAATAGGTGTTTATGCTGTTTAGTCTGTAAAAATATTTTACTCCAATATTTTTGAAGCTCTTGTTCAACTCTGGACTCTTATTCCCTGGGCCTTTCTTTCTAGTTCTTTTTTTTATGGTTCAATTCTTTTCAGTGTTCTGCTCTGTCTTCTCTTGATTTCTTAATTCTTGATCCACCTATAATCTATTTCTCCTGTACTCCCTGTAAGAATATCATCTGTAGTATGCTCTGTAATAGCATGCACATGGACTACAACTTCTACAACAATATATTTATATTTTTTATTTTTATTCTGAAATTCTGATTACATTATCAACTTTGAACATTGTACATTATGTTGATGTAAAACATGCTAAGATATTTTTATACTGTACTATTACTATGTCTGTTTTAAAATTTTTTGTTTTATTTTATTGAAAAGTTTTATTGAAACAACCCAAAGACTCCCTTAGCAGTTTTACAATATTGGTGAACTTGCAGAGGTGTCAGCTAAGTGGGCTGGGACAGGTCGTATCTTGTTCGAGATGAATGTGTAGTCGAGTGAAGCTGTGCCACAAACTGAGATGACAGGCTGGAACCTGTCTCAGGCAAACGAATGGCAGCTCATTGTGTGAACGCACAGTATGCTGAGTTTGTCTGCTTGGGTTGAATGAGAAGTGAGGTGCATCCAAGCACCAAAAAAATTTAAAAGTGCATGCATGCACCATCTAGTGGCTGTGGTTAAGCGTGAGCAGACCGGACTGCTTCACACACACACACGCACACACACAGTTGTTTTGTTTATATACGTCTTATTATGTTGAGCTTAGGGTGCTACTTCATGTATAAGGTGCTATATAACATAAAAATTGATGATAGGCAAAGAACTGTGAAACAATTGGTAATCACATTCAAAAAGAAAACAAGGGTAGTCAAAAATAACAAAACACAGAGACAAATAACCTTCTTACATAAAGACTGTGACTGCTCTTCCAACCATAAAGCAGTTTGGAAATTTGGAAATTTTGAATGGACTAAACTATAAAACTAGACTGAGACTACGACAAGCTTTGTGAAAAACATTCTAATCAATGTAACAAAGCAAAGTCCAGTACAGAATATAAAAATTGTAGTCAGGAAATTTAATTAATCAAAAACTTAAAAAAAAAGAAACTTCACTATGCACTGCAAAACTCATTAATAGATTAATCCACAAACTTAGACCATTATAACCTGTATGACAATATCCCAATGATGCCATGTGTTGAAACTTTCAGAAGATCCATGACAGCAATTAGAGACATTCGCAGCAGCAAAAGGCAAAAAATAACACAGAAATGGCCATTTTCTGAGAATGAGACACTAAATGGTGGCATGGTACACTTAAAAATATGAGTAAAGCCACAAAATAAGAGTAGAAATTAACTTTACAGATGCTTAAACCATACAATCATAACAATGGTAGTGAGAAATGTGCTGCTAAAACTAATACAATGGATGATGGGCATAATTGTTAGCATCATGTTTAAAACACAGCTGAAAATCCATTGTTTTTTAGAGTGCACTCTTATTAGAGCAGCGTCTCCAGCTTTGCACTTTTCTTTTAAAAAGAAAACAGGGACAAAAAAAGCTAACAATAACTGGAGATGAATTACCTTGATACTACAAGATTAGAAGATCTGGAGAGTTATGATAATGCCTCAAAACAAAACCCAGATGTGGAGGGAAACTATCAAAGACGCTGACCACAAACATTAATTATTTAATTTAATTTATTACATTTAATAAAAGGGTTTAAAGGAACTATGGAAGAAAAGTTACAAACTTGAATTAGCCAAGATATGAAAAATACAAGATTCATAAATGAAGACTACAAACAACTCAAAAAGCACAGAAGCAAAACAAAACAAATTTTAAAATTTGAAATAACCAAAGTACAAAATTTGATAAAGGAAAAGCAAAAGCATACTTTGACATGATTAGCACATCCTGTGCCTCTTTAGTCTAACAAAACGTTTATGGGTTTTTGATAAGAGTGGTGATGTGTGAGGTCATAAAAGATTTTCTTTTTAAGAAAAAAGGTGATAATAGTTAGCAAAACCTACAAGCATTTAAACTTCTTTGAGAAGTTTAATTATTCCAGACAATAATGACTGATAATTTAGACTGATCTATAGACAAACCTTTTTTGAAATTCACATTTTTCGAGTTTGACAAAAAGGTGATTATCATGTAATCATTGTAACACTCTGTTATACATGTTTCACATGTCCAGGTATAAAATTGGATTCACCAATAAGAGGTTTCTCAAAAGATCTTGAAATATGTAGTTAACAAACAATTGAAATGTTGAAGAGGTGTTGGCAAATTCATATGGCATGACTTTATATTTGTAATGACCATAAGGAGTATTAAAGGTAGAGTTCCATTCGTCTTCCTTTTTAATTTACTACGGGGTTCTGCCCCCTGCTCGCTTCGCTCACCCACCCCAGGTAAAGAGATTGTTATTTTCAAGGGAATTGTTACATATGCATTATTTTCACTTTTACTTTAAAACTTTTCTAAAAACAATACTTGTCCTTTATCTCCAGCCCTGGGCGTGGTTAAATCTCTTTCTCGCAGGACGTATAACGCTGCTTGCATTGTTGGGGGGGCGGCGGCTGAACACACGCTAAGGAGAAGCGGTCAGATCAGCTGCTGTCTTTCTGCTGCTGCTGCTGGCAAGCTGCATGTTCTGCTTGTTGCGCTGTGCGTCGATCATTTAAAAGCCTGGTGAGCTGCTGTCCTTTTGCCACTTTGCTTCTCTGCCACTTGCGTTGTGAAGGCTGGCTTAACACATGCAAAGGAAAAGTGGTTGGATCATCTGCTGGCTTGCAGCTGCTGCTGTTGGTGAGCTGTGTGTTCTGCTTGTCACTTGTCATTGTTTTAAGAGCTGGGAGCACATGAAGTGTGTCTGCCAAAAGCATTCCAAGAACTGCTAGGTTAGAAGTCCATGAACTTGTTTTAAATGTTGTTTTACTGCCTTGTCTCACGTGATGTTAAAGTATCTCTCACTGGACATCAAATTGTCTACCGAGAAGATCGCGTCTCGTCTCCCTAGTCTCCCTCCCAAGATTTTTTTTTATAATAGAGAAATAAATACACACTAGGTTTTAATGAATAATGACGATCCGGTAACCGGACTGACTATAGAAGAGATGAGACGGAGTGGGCAATGTTCTTAATCATCAATCAGTTGGTCCAAGCCTCTGTATTTCTCTTGATGAAAGAAACTCTTCTTGGACTATTAGACAGTGTGATAAAAAGCTTTTGTAAATTTTCTTTAAAACGGTATATTGTTCCACAGCTCATGATTCTGATGTAGGTATATACTTTTCCTTTTGGAAGAGAGGCTTTAGGAAAACGCTCCATAGAACAATTGTACATTTGAAGATTTGGTAACCCAAGTGACCTTTGCTCACTGAATTCTTCTACATTTCAGAATATTTGTTAGGCAGTGTGGTGTAAGTGATTACAGTGTTGCAATTTAATACTGAGACAGGAACTAATACAGTTTTCTGCATCCCCTGAATCAATGAGAACAGTCAAGTCTTTCCCTTTAATTTAAACTTGTATGTAAAAACGATCTTTAAACAGGGGTTGACTACACCAACCCTGAATTGAGGTGGGAAAACTAATAATAGTAATAAGAAGATATTTTCCTGTCTTTTCTTAAATCAGTGACTTCAGTTCCTGGGGTGTCACTTATAGGTTAGCACTGCTTGGTATCCATGGTAACAGCTGCTGCCTTCAGTGCTGTACTGTACAAAAATAATCTGATCACTTTTGGTAACTTGTTGCATGTTGGGTGAATCTAAATTGGTCCACTGGTAGTTTGGGTCTATGTGTAAAATCTGTGGTGGACTGGCTTTCTTCCAGGGTTGGGTTGGGTTGGGTGCAGCCCAAAGAGTCAAAACTCGGTATGGAATGGATACATGATGTGATAAGGATACAGATGTGTTCAAATACATCAAAAACAAAGCAGAAACTAAATAATAAAACTAATAAATATCTCTTATAGTAGCAGGCAAATTTTTCCATGGATTCAAGGCCATGTAACTAAAGGCTTGACCTTCTTTGTTGTAAAGTGCCTACCCAGGCATTACCAAAGACAGAAAAAAATAACTTTGATTTAGTACGTGCAATGTTTCAAGGGAAGGAGAACAGTAAAGACAGAACAGCATTTATGTCTCCTGTTCAGCAGAAAAGAAGGCACGATGATGCTTTTGCTAGTGTTGCAGCTCTGCCTCAGCAGTGCAATGCTGCAGGGTGTTGGCAGTCCCTGCTGCATGGAGTTCTGGAGGCCTTTGTGACTCCATATGCAACCCAGCCGCTGTAAAGAAAAAGAGGTGCAAAGTGGAAGGGATCCTGGAGGATAATCTAATCGTAGCATTAAGAGAGGTATTAACTTACCTTAGATATGGATTTGAACGTGCTTGAACTTTGTTTTTGTGCTTGTGTGCGTACATATGCGTCTGCGAGGCTGCCAGTATTTTATTAGAGGCCTTACAGAGGTGGATGCAACGTGATGTAAAAACATGCCCGCTTTACTTGTGATTGGTTAGACAGTTATGTCATGCTCTAGGATTGGTTAGCAAAATGGCCCAATGTCTTCCTGTCTGCAGGGATCGTCTTTTGAGTGAGTCGTGGTGCTGAGTGAGTGTTTGGCATAGCTCTATTTAACAAATTGATCAAGCATCATGTATTATTTTGTACATAGTGATATACTATAAATAGCTCATAGTAATAGTATAGTTATGGTGGAGGTGAAATTGGGTTTGTGGTGCACTTTTTGCATATACACTGATTTTTCTCTTTATAAATATTTTTGGTGATCTTATTATTGAAGGGACTGTGTTTTTTGTGCATCTTCATGTCTGCATTTTTTATTTTGAAAGATTGACAAATTGTTGTGTATATACATGTATTGTTTTTGTTTCTTTTCTATTTTGGAATTTACAATACTCACTGTAAATATTGTACAGCTTCACTATTTTTTTCTTTATGTTTAGTGGTGAGGTCTGTGTAAAAAAAAAGCCTTCCTGGTTCTACTTTACATGCAACTGCAAACAAAAACCCGCTTTTGTTTTGCAATACAATCTTTATGTATCTGTGCCTCCCTGTCAGTCCCAAACTACCGTACACCCAGTGTGTAGTCTGGTGCCATCTTTCCAACTTCATGGGGTATCACATTGCATTGTTAATTTATTAATCCTTGGAATCATAAGCATTCCAGCATCTTGAAATCTTAATGTGCACTCCTGTTTGAAAGTAATGATAAGTTCAGATAAGTATGCACTATAGTGATACTACAGGAAATCATCCAACAGTAGATTTTACAATACAGTACAACCAACTGTACTGTACAATGATATAGAATCAGGTACATTATCTTATATAATAGATATTATGTACACAAATAAATATAGAGAAAACTGAACAGAATATTTAATTTGAAACTAAACATATTGGGACAAATTAAGTAAACCATCTGCATAGATGGATACATTGGTACAGGGTGGCTTAATGCCTCCCTCCACCTTACGGATCTAAGTGTGAGGGTGTTTGTATGTGTTAGTTTCTTTCTCATTATCATCCAGCACATGCTGTGATAGGGCAAACAAGCTGTCATCAGGCAATAGCTGGCAAGCTATCAGTTGTCTTCACTTATAAATTGAGTGTGTAAATGAGTACATGCACTTGTGTGCGCCTCCAGGCATGTGTACACATAAATTTAAATAAATTATATATCTCTATTCTGCAAAAAATTTTTCAAATCAATTGGCCTGGTCCCATTACTGAATGGAGCTGACAGCAAAATCTAAGTTAAATGACATAATTCCTATGACAGTTATTATTGGACATTCTGTAGACCAAACCATTTTTGTAGGATATAGGGACCAAACTGAACCAAAAACAGGCATAGTACCTGTAACAAGACAGTTTGCTTGAAAAGTTAGGTCTATTTTTTCAGATGTTATCATCTTATGTAGGTCTCGGTGGATATCCTGGAAATACAGTAGCTCAATCTAAATATTTGTGTCTTTGCTAGGATATAGGCATTCAGGAGCTCTACACAATGCAAAAAAACACATAGTTTACTAATGACAATTGTAGCTTTGCAACATGAAAATCAATTTCAGCTTTCCACAAACACATATACAGATGCCAAGGTAAAATCAATTTTTCTCGACATTTTGAACATCATTGAATCAGAATCTGAACTTAACTCGATTCCCGAAATTTTGACCCAGCTTTCATTTAAATGAATGTAGAAATGGATGGATGTGTAATAATGTTCTATTATGATCTTTTTGACATTTTTTGTGTACCTTCTTTGTATATGCCATGATTAACGTCATTATACTTTTTTAATACTAAACTTATCCAGGTCACTGATTCCTAATTCCGAGCATTTCATATGAACTGTGTCTCACATTTTGCAATCAAATAAAAGCCGATAACTTAAGACTGACTCTGAGATTGCTATGACAGTTAGACACTAAATATTGTAGCAAAGTGAAGTGCAAGCACACGTGGCTCATATGGATTGGAGCTCTTTTTCATGGCTATTTTATTGGTTCGCTATCTTGAAAAGACCTTGCTTAATCGGCCGTCAGTGCTAGATTAATGACAGATGGCTGTGCAGATTCTTCCCTTTTATAGGCTTTAAGCTTTATAGACTACCACTATGAGTTTTCCCGCTCAGATGGTACTGCATTTGTGCTTGCCAGGGCTCCCGTATTTGCCAGTAGCGCCATTACAATATAAGTGAATCTCTTTCAGGCAGCATTTACTTAATTGACCTAACTGACCAAACTGAAATGATGTCTGATGAAGTTTGATTGATTAATGAATGACATTTGCTTCAGCATGTACCAGACGTTAATGATGAAATGTTATATTTTTTGAAAATGAGAAAAAAGTTGTCTTTAATGCTTGCTCTTTTAATTTAAAGCGCATGATAACAGGCAGAATTCTGAAGCAATCAAGTGATAAGGACAATCCATTGTACCTGGCAATACCAGGTGCCCTCTTGATCTTTGCATTCAAATCAAGGCTGAAGGCTCATTATTTTTGCTTGGTTTATTTGGTGTAGTCCTGATACAGTTGATAGTGTGACAGTTCTGAATGCTTTTTAATAATTGTTAAGATAGTGATAGGCTCTTGCTGAGTCATTTAATTATCTTTTTAACTCTCTTTCACCACTTATTTATTTATATTTATCAAGAGCTTTTTTATTAATAATATTAATACATTTTATTTGTAGGCGCCTTTCTAAACACTCAAGGACACAGAACAATAGACAAAACACAGATTATAAACAAAGTAAAATACAAACGTTAAATTCAAACAGAGCAATTGTAATCAAAGAGAAAAAGCAGTCTTAAACAAATGAGTTTTAAGTTTAGATCTGAAAAGTGAAAATTATTCAATATTTCTAAGCTCAGGTGGTAGTGAGTTCCAAAGCTAGGGAGCAGAGCAACTGAATGCTCTGCTCTCCATAGTGGTAAGACAGACAAAGGGGACAGTCAAGTGGATAAAGGAAGAGGATCTAAGGCTAAGGATACGGGAGGGAATGGTAACATGGAAGAGGTCAGACAGATATGGAGGGGCAAGGTTGTGGATAGCCTTAAAAGTTAGTAGGAGAATTTTTAATTGAATTCGGAACTGATATGGAAGCCACTGAAGCTGCTGCAAAACGGGAGTGATATTGTGAATAGAGGGGGTTCTAGTAATGATGCGAGCAGCTGAATTCTGGACCGGTTGAAGCTTATAAAGAGATTTGCGAGAAAGACCAAAGAAAAGGCAATTGTAATAATCCAGACAAGAAGTGACAAGGCTATGAACAAGGATAGCAGGGATGTGGTGAGTAAGGGAGGGAGGGGCGAATACGATTAATGTTACGCAAGTGGAAATATGCAGACCGGCAGATGTTATTGATGTGGGACTGAAAGAATAAAGTACTGCCAAGGATGACACCCAGACTCTTAACCTGTGGGGAAGGGGAGACAGAGGAATTATCAATGATCAGTTTTGGATAATGATGATTTTGTACAAAGGGGGAGAACCTCAGCTTTGTTAATATTTAATTTAAGAAAATTTGAAGAAAACTAGGATTTGATTTCTGCTATGCAATCAGTAAGTGAGGAGGGTGGAAAGGAAGCAGTAGGTTTGCTAGTGAGATAGAGCTGGGTGTCATCAGCATAACAGTGGAAGTTAATGTTATATTTACGAAAGATATTGCCAAGGGGAAGGAGGTAAATAATGAAAAGGAGGGGCCGCAGGACAGAGCCCTGGAGCACACCTGCAGTAATAGTGGTGGGTTGGGATGTGAAAGTTTGAAGCTGAACAAACTGAACAAACTTATTATGTAAAACACTTGAATGAAGGGCATCATTTGTGCCATGAGATGCTTCTGGGTGCATTTATCTTTTTAATGTTTGCTTTTCAATGTCTTCTGCCCACAGGTAATGCCAACAAAGCAACCAACTGAAGGATGCCTTTGACTTGTCCTTTCTCTGTCTCACTTTCTTTCCTTTCCTCCTCTCACCTTCTTTTTCTCTCTTAGTAGTGGTGCTGGTTTTTCTCCTTTTTTTTTAGAATTCTTGGACCCCTTTGTCCATGTTAGTTTTCTGACACTACTCATAAACTTCTACTAAGCACCATTGACTCAGTCCCAAGTTACTTTTTTATTCAATCATTAATGTCATATGTAGATGCCTGTTGTTGGCTCTTGTGCTTAGCAATTGGGATGGGGGGACTATGTTCAAAATAAACTGAATTCAGTTTTTGCTAAATAATATCAAAGTCATTGACATTTTTTCAGATGTTTAAAACTTAATCTTCACCCTTGAAATTACTTTTCACATGCCACAATAAAAAAGACCACCAGATGGCAGTGATTCACATGCTCATAAGATAGTATTCTCTGACCCGCTTCATAAAATTTAAAGTATTGTGGGCAGCAGTGGTTACAAAGCAATAATCAACCCTTAAAAGTGTGCTAGTCCATTCCAATGCCCAGTCACATAAATAGCTTTACTCACATTTATACAAAGCTCATTTGAAATTGCCAGTTAGACTAACAATCATGTCTTTGGGGATGTAGAATGAAAACCATAAGAAAAGCCATACAGTCATGGGTAGAACATGCAAACTCCAGACAAACAATGGCCGGGCATGGAATTCAAACCCAGGATTAATCTGTGAGGCATCAGCATGAATCCCTTTGCTACCCAGCTATGATATTTTTTAGGAATAAAAACACAGCATAAAGACAATGGATAGGTCAATAAAACATATTCAAGTTTAAAGCATGCTATCAAAAACAGGACCTGAAATATTAGTGATTTTAAAAATGATTATAGAAATAGAGAGACACTTACAGTTTCCAGTCTGTCCTTCTGTAAATAAAAATGCCGTGAAAGAACCTGGGAATATACACAACAGAAGAAATGGAGAACCTACAGATTAAATTTAACCAACATTGGATGTATGAGATGAAACTCCATGATAGACAGCTCTCCTTCTTTCTTTCTTTCTGAAATGGAATGCAAGATTGTGGCAGACAGGTAATATATTTAAATTTATGGGCATTTGTAAATGTGTACGTGTTCCGCCACAGCAAGGAAATGGCTGCAAAATTATTTGCCACAAGGACCAAGAAATGAAAGGGAACACAAAGCAAAGTTGAAAACAAGGAAGTCAGAAATTACAAAATATCTGAGCCAAATTACAAACCCAAATCAAGTTGAAAATTACACAAATACTTCTTAAATAGTTTTTTAGCTAGCAAGTACAGTTTTTTATTTACTGAAACCAGAAACATGGACACAGACGATAACACACTGCCATTTTGAGTAATTTGACTTCATAACTCTCAGCCACCGTATAGTTTTTAGGAATTACAAGAATTATGACTGGAAGAAAAAATTGGCTGTGGCATTACCAGAGGATAACCCTCTGTGTTTTTTTTTCCCATAAAAATATTGTCTAACAAGTTCAAAGGCCATTGAGGGTCTTGGTTGTCCAATGAAAACTGAGTTGTCAGCACAATTCCAAATGTTTTCTTTAAACAGAGTAGGTAAATGAAAAATTTTACCCCCAGGAACAGAATCATGTACCTTCTCATACAGATGAGAATCCTTAATCTTGGAAACCAAAAGGTGACAGCTAGAAATTTGGTAGTGTACAATACTTTCAGGTTCTCTTGGAGCCTTATCATTGTCAAATTCTCTTAGAAGAAGGTCTCAGCTTTATCAGTTTTATCATCTGACTAATATAAAATGATACAATCAAATCAACAATAAGCAAAATACTACCTAGCCTGTCTTGAATTAAATCATTTAACTGTCTTATGATAAACAAGGCTTTCCTTGTGCGCATAAATGATAAAAGGGTCCACTACATCCTACAACCAATGACCCTCCAGTACTAATGTTATGGCCAATAATTCTTGA
>NW_024378675.1:0-1024 GCF_016835505.1 Polypterus senegalus
CTGTAAACCGGCGACAGTCCGTCAGTTCAGTTAACGCGTCTCGAACCTCCCAGGTTTGCCGGCAGCTTCAGGTTTTTCTTCTCTCTGCCATGATTTCTCCTCTCCCGCTGCCTGTTGTCGTCTCACCTGCAGCGTCGCGGGGGTCAGGACGCACTCAAACAATGACATGAATCTTGGCCTTATTGGTTTTTTCCCCACAGCAGATGTTGGCTCTCAGGGTTCTTCACAACAAGGCGAATCAGAGGTGAATCACACAGATGGCCATCTGTGCTAAAGTTCTGTGTGTGCCAGGCTGTTCAGCTGGGCCTCTTAGATGCAAGCCATTCAAAGAAAGAAAGAAAGAAAGAAAGAAAGAAAGAAAGAAAGAAAGAAAGAAAGAAAGAAAGAAAGACAGGCATTCAACATAGCATGAATCATCCAGCATGAATTTAATAAAAGGGTGACATGGAGATAAACCCTGCCCTGCTTGGCACCCAAATCCTGTACCCCACATCCATCTGGCTTACATCTGGAGTTGTCTTTGCCCCAACGTTCTCAGTGACATGAAAGGTTAGTCAGTTGATGATCAGACCCTCCTGGTTCTGCACATGATGCTGCCCAGTTTAACTCCAGTCCTCCTTGACCCCTGACTTGTTTATGCTCTAATTATGGTAAAGGGATGCCAGCTAAGGAAGAGCATTGCAGGCGACCTACCAAGGCACAGTAGAACGTTTACAGACAGTGCCACAGATGCGATTGCTCCCAGAGCACTGAAATAGAAACAAGGCAATGGGGGGCACATCATCATCTTATCAGATGTTGCTAGGGTCATCCTCAATAGGATCCGTGATCACCTGCTCACCTACCGGTCTGGTTTTACGTCTAAGAAGTCCACCATCGACCACATCCTGGCACTGAGGGTTCACATGGAGCGCAAACATGAATATCAGCAGAGTTTCTTTGCAGCCTTTGTTGATTTTTGTAAAGCGTTCGACTCAGTTCACTCATCCTGACACTTCACAGGATCCCCTCGAGGTTGCCGGAC
>NW_024378676.1:0-11271 GCF_016835505.1 Polypterus senegalus
TCATATTTATTTTTTTTTTTCCCTTTATTAAGGAAAACAAAAAAGAAAAATTTTTAAAAAAATTTTTTTTAGTTTGTCAAAAATTCATCCATAAAATTTAAAATTTTTCTGAGAAAGTGATTAAAAAACCTAAATATTATAAATTTTCCTTTCAAAAAATCTTTATTGTCCTCTAATCTTTTAGACTGGAGCCAACAACCTTGGGGCGTTTCCCAAATTTGGATGGGGGAGATTTCCCAAATTGAAAGGAAGGGCGAGCCCGGAACATTCCATTTTTTTTACTTTGAATCCAAGAATTTAACCTTGAAGGTTCGGGTTAAAAATTTTTATGTTTGCCTTCACCCAATAGGTGTTGTTTTTTTTCAAAAAACGATTGGGATTTTTTAGTGGACGACAGTTTCATTAAAAGGAAAGGGGGGCAATGGTTTGCCCTTAAAAGTTATTGAAATCATTTTTGAAGAAAAGTCCAATGGATTGTTCTTTTCTTTAATATCTTTGCTGCATTCATTTCAGTTCCTGTGTGGTTTTGAGGTTTTATAGTGCCCCTAAGATTAAATTCTGTATTACAGCACATTAGTCCACAAATAGGAACACGGTTCAGTAAACCTATTGTCAGCCTCCACGGTTTTAAAGGCTCTATTTTGAATCAACTTTCTCTTCAGCATCGATGTGAGCTAGCCCTAACTGACACATATGGTAGACTTGATTAACAGGTAATTTTAACAAGGCTGAGCCGCATTATGGATCATCAGTTTATTTTACTGCGCTCACTACCGGCTTATCAATCCACAATATTAAATGTCTCGACGGATATAATTACCGCTGGTCGGGATGTACAGGACTCTGGTTTAGCAATATGGACTAAATAGAACTTGAAAGATAAATTTTTTAAATGTGATGGCAATTCAGGGAATAGGTGGCAATCTACAGCCTACATCCTCAATAATACAACCCTGTTTCTTTTTACCGTTCATCTAATGAATACACTGAGTGTTCAAACAATCACTGATGGGACATCAATATCCAATTGAGACCGGAGGTATATATATGCATATATATATACCATATACGGAAGTTGTGTAAAAAGTAGAAAAGGGAACATTTTAAAATACGACATGACTGTCAATATAGTATTTGTTTGTGAGTGTTACTGGTTTTGCTGTCATCAAGGATTTGATATCATATTTCTTCAATCAGGTTTATTTGAGGATGTTGGTCAAGTTACATTAGTATTTGTCAATGAATGTATAAGATAACAGGTTTCATTCATGATTGTTTACTCATCAATCAACAGCTAGCTTCTTCTTTATCTGAGACCTGAACACTCATGCAGGTTTTTACACTGTCTTCCTTTAGCGGGACATTGACTTTTTCAACGTGTGCTTTGTTTCCCCAGTAGTTGGATTTATGAATATGCTTGTATGTATGAGGCGCTTCATATTTTGCCCTTTCAATTTGTAATTCAAATTTTGTTCAGCCTTTTGGAACTGTTGTTTTATCTGGCACTCGTCAGTTCACGTGAGTCACTTCGGTGTACATGCATCGAAGGTTCCCAGCTGTGCTGGTGCCATCTGGTGCTATGTCCGTGGCTGTATTTAATGTTACCTTAGTCCGGGACTTAAACTTTCTCGCAGTTTGCTGAGTTTTGTCAAACACCACTGACCATCTATCTCTCTCCATAACAGGGCTAACCCGTGAATATTTGTAGGCAGTTTGCTATTGGATTCGCTGAGGGTTTTCCTATATATGGGCACCTAAATTACAAAACCAGCGACTGTCCCATGAACTTAATTTAAAGTGTAGGTTTACACCCTCTTTGTTTCAAGTAAGGGAAATCATCAATATTTGTATATGTCCTCCTTTCCTTCTTATTGTTTAGCTGCATTCTCAATTATATAATGCATTTTCTTCAGCCTTTTGAGGTCTTCCTGGTTTTCTATGTACTGCGTGATTCTGGGAGGCGTGATGATGTCACCGAAACTCCACAGCGTTGAAGCTCATCTCCATTACAGTAAATAGGAAAACTGCTTCCAGTTATGACCATTACGCGTAAATTTGATATAAAAATCCCAACTTTTTAAAGAGCTAGGAATGAACCTCAAATTTCAGCCTTCCACCCCACGGAAGTTGGAGAATGGTAGGGGGATGTGAGTCAGTGAGGGGGAGTGAGGAGTGAGTGAGTGGAGTGGGGTTTGCCTTTTTTGATTAGTATATATATATATATATATATGAGAGAAAGAAATATAAAAGATAGTAGTAGATAGATAGATAGATAGATAGATAGATAGATAATAGAGAGAATATATATAGATAGATAGATAAAAGATATATATAGATAGATATGAATAGATATATATATATAGATAATATAAAAAGATATATATATATATAGATATATAATAATATAGTAGATAGATAGATAGATAGATAGATAGATAGATAGATATGAGAACAACACTCATATCAATGACAAAGAACAATATATTAACAATCAAGTTACGTTGTTTTTCAAATTTTTCCTTTTCTTTTAGACCTTCTTTAACACACTACTCTCCGCCTAAGCGGTATTCTGCTAGTAAACCATAAAACATAACTCATTTTATATACTATACACAGACTGTATTCCAAGAGACTCAGTTCTTTGATGTGTCAGCAAACTTGGAAATATTCTATAAGTTCATAGTAGCCAGTGTGGTTTCTACACTACAGTCTCCGTGGAAGCAACTTTAGCTCAAAGAAGCACAATAACTTAACAACTTATCAGGAAGCCTGTTCCATCAGGGCAAACCTTGGACACTCTGGAAGTGTTGTGAAAAGAGGATGGTGGCAAAATTGAATGTCATCATGAAAACCTCCACCATCCCTCAGGAAGTGCTCTCTTGGAGCACTTTTAGCCACAGGCTCATTGTCTCCACGGTGTACTAAGAACAGACTCAAGGGTCTTGTCTGCCAGCTACTTTCAGGCACAACACACATTAATACATATTTATTTTTATATTGATTGATTGGCTTTATTATTTGTCTTGTGAGTCTAGATCCTTGTTTTTTATATTTCTGCTTGGCGGCCTTGTTTATTACCTTATCTTAATAGGTCTATCTGCTCATAGCTAAAACAACCTGAAAACACAAATTTTAAGTTTAGCGTATTATGTTCACTATTTCTCATGTAATTATTTCTAAATAAGACAGTCCTGTAGTTCAAGTAATGTGGAGTTCACTACAGCATTAGCAGTGTCACCTACAAGATCTGCAAAACCAGTTTCATCTAGCCCATGAACTCATTCATTATTTTTTTTATCTCTCATTAATTGCTATACAATGTTTTATTTCTATGATACCATCTACAAGGTTATTGGTTTATTGGTAGATTTTAATTGCTCATGAAAATATTTTTAATATTTTTAATGTTCTTCATTGACATGCAGTCGCATGCATTATAGAGATACACTTTTATTTTTTATTTAAAAAATGAAACATTTCTTTCACAACATTTTTCTCATGAAAATAAAGTCACCAAAAGTCGTTGATTTTAATAGAAGGACTATTATTTATTGACAAGTGGGTGAAGATAATAATAATTTGTGAAATATACTATTTCATATATCATATACATATATATATATATATATATATATATATATATATATAAACACAGACCACATCATAAGAAGGTTTGGGGCAGCCACCCGTATAATTTCCTTGCTGCAAAAGGTTTGTAGAATTGAACAGAGATATTCACAACATTGAGTCAAAACAGAACTGATTCCATGGTGGTAAAATGGTCTTTAAAGGCAATACAGGATGTGACATAATCAAAGGGTCAGTGTCCGAAGTTACGTCTGGACCAGAAGTGACATCATCGAAGGCGGACCGAGAGTGACGCTCGCTGGGTCGGAACTTACGTCATGTAGGAGGGGGGGCCTGGAAGTGACGTCTTCTAAGGTACTGGAACCTGGTAGGATTTCTCGAAAGGTCTGCAGGGAACTGAGAAAGACACTCAGTGCACCCTCCTCCCCTGGTCAGATATGGTATTAGTATTACTTATTTACTACATTTGTTACATTATTTTAAATATGTTTTTAATACCTTTAAGTCTTCTGATACTAATGCTAACTCTTTACAACAAGATAATAATAATGAAGAAGAATATTGTTGCAGCTTTCCAAGAACATAAAGAATAATAGTAACAAGCGAGAGACAGAAAGACAGGGATACACATACAAATGAGAGTTAAATTTTAAAAGGACAATATCTGATCACACACTGTAGTTTCAGATGAATAACATTCCTGCTGTTATTGCAATGGAAATGCCTCATAACGAAACAATTACTGAAATTAGAAAGTGCTGTTTCTGAAATTGTGTTCACACTTCCAGTGTTCCTGATTGTCTACACTATGTTTTGCTGTGCCCTTCTATGTGGGGCTCTAGTTATTCACTGCCTTAACAGCTTCCACTTGCCTTCTTGAACCTACCTTCCTGAGTTTATAAATTGTAACTCAAATGTTCTAGGGTTTCGGTGAATGCAGAGTTCATGGGACTTCAGGACATTTTGCAGTCAATTATTTGTCCTTCTCTGTCTGTCTTCAAAATAATATGCCTGTGTATTGATACTGCAATATTCTGTGCAATCTACATATGTGTGCTCATCCGTCTATATGTGTGCAGATTTGCATGAATGCTACTTCATTAAATTGAAGGAAATGTACAAATGTATAAATTACCTCACGTGATGTAAGAGTGTTCAAAGTTTGGTACAAAATTGAAAAATGGTTAGTTGTGAAATTACATGCAAAGCTGCATTTGACATGTAAAATCCCCAACAATTTCATTTCAGTAAACAAGGCATGGTTTCTCCACAAAAGATGAAGGAATCAAGTAATGTAGAGATTTGTTACAAATATTATTCCATCTTTGTGAAATGAGTATCTTTTATGAGTTGTCGTCAGTGTGTCCAAATATTCCAGCTTTCCTGGGATGTGCGGCAATCTATGCTCGAACTTAATCTTCTGGCAGCTCCTAGTGAGTTTGGACAGCTCACAAGCCTTCTATATCTCGGTAATGTTAGAAGCAGGAAAACTGATAAAATGCTTTAATCCTTCTACAAGTGTAGGACAAAATTTGGCTCATTCTAAGATTTTGAGCAGATAGGGCTATTTTCCTAATTTAAGACGCTTGATAACATTAGCACTAGTTGTTAGTTGCTATTTACATAAAACTAACAGATGCCCATCAAAGATGACAAGCAAAAGCAAACACTTCAGTGAGTTTGACTAAACCACAGTAACTGCTGAAGTTCCACGTACAGCATTTCCACTTTTGTTATGATTTTAATACCTTGTGTATTTTTTGAGTGTTATTATTTTTATTGGATTTATTTATTATTTCCATAGGTTTGAGATTGGGATCAGCTATTTTATTTATTTATCGTGTTTATGAAAACCATGACGTCACAGTGTTCTTTTTAGTGGTTATAGTCATTATTCTGTTCTACAGCTCTTTTCCTTGTGGTCCTCACTATGCAAGCTCACCTTGAATACAGAAACCAAAATAAGTCTTACCTTAAACTGGAGGTGCAAAGCCCACAGAATATAAACATGATAAAGGTTAAAAACTCATTACATTAAAAAATAAAATTTTAAAAAAGTGAGATGGTAACCATGTAAAACCCATATACCAAAAAGTTTCTTTAAAATAAATATATTAAATATTTTATTAGAAAATATACAAAAGACAAATGAGAAAAAACTAAAGCAAAATGTCGAAAAGGTGTCCTAAACTGAAATTTAAAAGAAAAAGAACTAAGTCAATAAATGACTAATCAAATAAACAAAGATAAAAAAAATATTTCAAGATCACTAATAATAATAATAAACTATTAATATTATTACAGTACTGTACAATTATTAATAAGAAAAACATTCAAAGAAAGAATACAAAAACTAAACTAAAGAAAAAACCATATCTGAGCACATGAAAAGCCCTGGCTATTCCATAACATATGAATGGTTAACTGGTAAACATAAATTTGATCTTTAAAACCAATTTAAATAATATTTGTGTAATATGAAAAGAGCAATCTTTCCATAATAAAGACTGACCCAGGCTGTCTATAAGTAAGAGAAATAGTATGAATATATACATAAATGTTTCCAGTTATGGCACTGCTTTGAAGTCACAACATAGAGTCAGAAATGTAATCAGTAACAATGGGCTTTTTAGTCTGTTGTCTTGGCTGTTGCCTTTAATGTATGTCCAAAAACATAATAAGGTTATTTAAAGCTGAAAATCATGTTTTTTAACTGAATGTTGGTATTTATAACTGGAACATCAGCGGTTAGACGAGTGGCTCTACACTCTCCATTTCAGTGATCATTATAGTGTTTTTGTTTAAGTATGTTTGTCACTTTTACGCTCAGCCTGAAATTTTCAAGTATAGCCGCCTAGATCTTATAAAATTGGATTTTAGCACAATCAGGCTGTCAAGGTGAATTTTTGCACTCATGCTACATCCCAGAGGCAATTTCAAGGACATGGGGTTCAGGGGATTGCAGTCAGCTTAGATAATTGATGAAGGTAGAGAAGATACAGGAAGCACAAGCAGATGTTGGTCCTGCCTGTTCATCAACCCACGGAAACATCCACATAAACCACCACTTCCCAGCAAATATCTTGTTAACGCGATTCATCACAAACAAAAGGGACAAATTAATCTACTGATTCAAGAAAAACTATAAGGGATTGTTGCATTTACTGTTCACAGAGAGGGGTAAATTCACTTATACCAGGTACAGCCATTCAACTAGCAGGACGACAAATTCTGGGACAGAAGAAAAAACCTCTGGCAAAAGAAAGGTAGGGACTTTGCATTTACATATTTAATAGCTGCTGTACTAACACAAGGATAATAGGAATCACTGCTCCCTGTTTTGGGAGTATCTGAAACCAATGGTGTCTTTTACTTACCTCCAGAGTTTACCATTGTCATAGTTACAGCTGTTTACATTCCACCATGCTAATGCAGACAGAGCTTTGGTACTAGTTTGATCCCAAATTATTTGCAGCAAACACAATCACTGAAGTTTGTATTATACTGGGATTTCAACCATACAGACTTAAAAACAGTTCTCAGAAATTTTGTAGACACTTTAATTGGCAGCCGGGGGAAAACCACAGGATAAGGTTTTACTCAGTTATCAAGAGTTGTTATAGGACAACACAGCTGCCCTTTGGGCCAGTAGATCATTTATCTATACTTTGACCCAGATACACCTCCTCACCACAAAGACTGTTAAAAATGGCCCAAGGAGCATCATTCAGTTCAGGATTGATTTGAAAGGACTAACTAGGACAGTTTAAATGATCAGATTTGAAAATGTATACATCAACTATACTTGCTACATTAAAATTGTTTAAATATATTGCTGTCAGCAAACATTTTTTTCATACCCAAAAAAAAAGCCTGGATCAAGGATGTCACTTTCTCCTCCAACACTGCAACACAGCCTTCAGGTCAGGCAACAAAGCAGGTCAGAGCCAACCAAAGAGAGTCATCAGACAAAAATGGTTTACAAAGAAGATTGAGGACCCTTTTCCAACAGTAACCCACTGCACTTGGAAGGCATCCAGCATATCACCAGCCACACAACCAGTAACTACGGCCTTGATGTGACATCTAGGGGGAGAGGAACAGAATTATTTCTTTGCTCATTTTGAGGTGGAAACAGCAGAACAGTCATTTCTAAGTCCAAGTAGAGGGCTCGAGTCTTCCCTCAGCCATATCAACACTCTGCAACCAGATCTTCACATTGCAGGAGCAATGTGGGGCACTACCCAGTTATTATAAGCTGTAAACTGGTCCATGACAAATCAAAGCCACCTTTCCAGTCACCATGGAGGGCTAAACGAATGCTTATAGAGCAAGCAGGTCACAGAATTTGTTATTTCCAAAGCCTTGATACTGCACTTTCCCATCTTGAGCAATGGGGATCTATATGGAGATGATCTTCATAGACAACACAGCTATCTCAAAGAGCCGTGACAAACTTGTTGGCTTAGGTCTTTCACAATAAACCTCAGATGGCCAGATTAGCCCTACTTCCTCCATTCATATTCAACACACAAGGCTGTGTGTTGAGCCTCTTCTATATGCTCTATACCTATGACTTTTACATTTCCTCATTCCACCAACACCATCATTAAGTTCAGGATGACATGACTGTGTTTGAACATTTGGGGAGGAGAAGAGAACAGCCTCAGGGATGAGGTCCAAAGACGACTGCATGGTGCACGAAAAGAACCACTCTGAACCTCCAGATTCAAAGAGTTTTATAATAGACATCCAGAAACACAGCACAAACCAAAAACCAATATACATCAAGGGAGATTAGTGGAAAGAGTCAGCCTTTACGTTCTGGTATAAACATTGCAGAAGATCTCCTGTCCATAAAACACCACAGTGGCAGTCAAGAAGGTACAGCAGAGATTCCACTTCCAAAGGATCCTAGAAAAATCAACCTGAAAGAGAATCGTTGGTGTCCTTACGCTGTCCCCAAAGTGTTGTCCACTGCATTTTTTACATGGTATGCCAGCATCTCAATGGCAGACAGGAGAGCCCTTCAGTGGATTATAAACCTGCCCAGAAAATTACTGGCTGAATTTTTTTGAAGAACCCTTTTAGCAAGTGCCTCAACAGAGCAGCCAACATCGGGAAAGCCTTTCTCACCCTTTAACATCAGCTGTTGAATGTGCCCTCTGTAGATGGTTCAGGTCCATCCAGTCACAAACAAACAGATTTAAGAACAGTTTCACCCCACAGCCATGGATAATGAATAATATTTAAATAATGATTGACAATGACCAATATAAGGTTTTCTTGCAAATCAAAATATACATCCTTTGGTTATATTATTTATCAATTTCTATTATTACCAATTTATACAGGTGGGGCATAAAAATTTGAATACCAGACAAAGTTGATTTATTTTATAATTCCATTCAAAAGTGAAACTTGTATATTAGATTTTATTCAACAGACTGATGTATTAAATGTTTATTTCTTTTAATTTTAGATTATAACGAAACCACGAAAGTCCCAAATTCATTATCTGAAAATTAGAATATTGTGAAAAAGGGTTTAATATTGAAGACACCCAGCACTCTAATCAGCTAAACAACTCAAAAAACCTGAAAAGTTTTTAAATGGTCACCAGTTAGTTCTGTAGCCTACAAATCATGGGGAAGACTGCTGACATGACAGTTGTCCAAAGACGACCCTTGAACCCTTTCCAAAAGGGGGCAAGACACAAAGGCGAAGAGGGTGGCTGTTCAAGAGCTCTGTGTCCAACATAATAGAGAGGCGAGGGGAAAGGGCAAGATGTGGTAGAAAAAGGTACAATAGGGATAACTGCACCCGAGAGGATTGTGAAACAAAAACCATTCAAAACCTTTGGGAGATTCACAAAGAGTGGACAGCAGCTGGAGTCAGCTCAAGAACCACCAAGATGTAGAAGAATGGGTTCAGCTGTTTCCTTTTTGTCAAGCCACCCTTGAACAAGAGACAGCCCGAAGTGCCTCAACTGGGCTGCTGCTGTGTGGTCCAAAGTTATGTTCTGATGAAGTAAATTTGCATTCCCTTTTTTAAAACAAGGTCCCAGAGTCTGGGGGAAAAGAGAGGCACAGAATCCATGTTGCCAGGTCCAGTGTAAAGTTTTCCAAATAGTGATGGTTTGGGTGCCAGGTCATCTGCTGGGTTGTCCATTGTGTTTTCTGATGTCCAAGGTCAACGTAGCTGTCTACCAGGAAGTTTTAGAGCACTCATGCTTCCGCTGCTGATGAACTTTATGCAGATTTTTTCCAACAGGACCTGGCACCAAATCCTGAAAAAGGCATTCTAGTTAAATCACAAGAATTATGTCAATTGGCCAATTTTAAACTTTTCTAGTTAGAATTTTTACCTTTAACGCATAAAATATTTACAATTCATATACATCATAAATTATAAAACAGAACCAACCTTAAACAAAAATGGTAAAAAATAGAATTTTGATAAGAGGTTTCAAAATAGTATTAACTGCTACCCATCAAATAGATAACTATTTTCTACATTTTCACACCAGTAGAATCTGAAGATATACTTTATTTTTGAATGCTATCTTTTAGTAATGATTTAAATTATACTACTGTTGTTACATCAGGTACACTTTCTTCCTTCTTTTACTGAATACTCTGTCTAAGAGAGCATTACATTATATTTCTAGGAAATGTAGGTATGTATCAACACAGTGGGACTCTCTGTTTTTTGGGTATCATGGTATAGTTCAACATCTCTGGGAAAAAGGAAGAGTATTTATACTTTGTGTTAACAGCAGATAACAAACATTTTAGTTTATGATTGAAACAGCATCAATAAGAAGATTTTGCATGACAACAGGGAATTAATGGTTGAAGTTGTAGAGAAACAAGATAGCTGGGAAATTTTAAAGAATTTGGCAAAGATTTGTTTATATAGAGATGAAGAAGTGTTATTATATAATTTGCACTTCTTCATAAAATGTTCATTTTCTCCATTTGCACAGCACTTAGCTTCATTTTAACTGAGAACACTAAATAATATTGTTATACTGTTTAAAAATAATGACAGCTCAGATTTTACCTACAGAATAAATTGATTGCATTTGCATTAGATGCCCTCTTCATCTTCTAGGATGAAGTCAAATATTAAATGTGAAAGATCTAGATGAATATCTTCCCAATACTAGCAAACTTGGCCAAAATGTTTTCATACCCATTTTGTCTTGCACCTGACAGTTCCCTAGTTATTAGGTATAATTGCAGACACTAGATTGGGAGTTAGTTAATTTCAATCAAAAATTGCAGAAATGTAAAATAACCTGTCCATCTACCAGTATGTTAACATCAATATAGCTTTGTGACTAAGGGGAGAGCACTTAGTAGTTAAATGAAATACTTTCAAATAGAAGACAGATTCATTTGAGAAGTAAGATGGGAAAAGCTTTTCTTGGAATAATAATAAGCATTGATTACTTGATAAAGAAAGGAATTGTACTGTAGTTCTTACTTTATCTGACAAGAAAAGGAGAAAAGCAAACAGACACAAGAAAAATAATAAAACAAGGCAGGTCATTCTAGACTGCGATTATAATGCTCTAAAACACCCCTCTTGAAGTACTAAACAAACGGGAAAGCATAGGAACATCTAAAAATGCCCGGGCAAATTTGGGTTAAACCAACAAAAAGATGTGAAAATATA
>NW_024378677.1:0-18816 GCF_016835505.1 Polypterus senegalus
CAACAGATGCACTAGAGGGGCAACAATGAGATGACCCCAAAACAGGAATGAAGGGTTTAACAGGTGGAGGCCACTGACATTTTTCCTCCTCATCTTTTCTGACTGTTTCTTCACTAGTTTTGCATTTGGCTACAGTCAGTGTCACTACTGGTAGCCTGAGGCGATACCTGGACCCTACAGAGGTTGCACAGGTAGTCCAACTTCTCCAGGATGGCACATCAATACGTGTCATTGCCAGAAGGTTTGCTGTGTCTCCTGCACAGTCTCAAGGGCATGGAGGAGATTCTAGGAGACAAGCAGTTACTCTAGGAGAGCTGGAGAGGGCCATAGAAGGTCCATAACCCATCAGCAGGACCAGTATCTGCTCCTTTGGGCAAGGAGGAACAGGATGAGCACTGCCAGAGCCCTACAAAATGACCTCCAGCAGGCCACTGGTGTGAATGTCTCTGACCAAACAACCAGAAAGACTTCATGAGGGTGACCCAAGGGCCCCATGTCCTCTAATGGGCCCTGAGCTCACTGTCCAGCAGCATGCAGCTCGATTGGCATTCGCCATAGAATACCAGAATTGGCAGATGCACCACTGGTGCCCTGTGCTTTTTACAGATGAGAGCAGGTTCACCCTGAGCACGTGACAGAAGTGAAAGGGTCTGGAGAAGCTGTGGAGAACATTATGCTGCATGTAACATCATTCAGCATGAGCAGTTTGGTGGTGAGTTAATGATTGTCTGGGGAGGCATATCCATGGAGGGTCACACAGACCACTACAGGCTTGACAAAGGCACCTTGGCTGCCATTAGGTATCAGGATGAAATCCTTGGACCCATTGTCAGACCCTATGCTGGTACTGTGGCTCCTGGAGCACGACAATTCCTGGCCTCATGTGGTGAGAGTATGCAGGCAGTTCCTGGAGGATGAAGGAATTGATACCATTGACTGGCCACCACACTTTCCTGACCTAAATCCAATAGAACACCTCTGGGACATTATGTTTTGGTCCATCCAATGCCACCAGGTTGCACCTCAGACTGTCCAGGAGCTCAGTGATGCCCTGGTCCAGATCTGGGAGGAGATCCCCCACAACACCATCTGTCATCTCATTAGAAGCATGCACCGATGTTGTCAGGCATGTATACAAGAACACAGGGGCCATACAAAGTGCTGCGTACAATTTGGAGTTGCTGCAGTTCAATTTTGACAAAATGGACTAGCCTGCCACATCATGTTTTCACTCTGATTTTTGGGGCGTCTTTGAATTCAGGGCTCTGTAGGTTGATCATTTTCATGTCCATCAAACGATGTGGCATCCTTTTGTTCCTAACACATTACCCAGTCTATATCAGTATAGATATCCACGAGGAGTTCTTTTTCCCATTGAGATCTGATGTCTTTTCAAAGGGTTCCTTTAATTTTTTTGAGCAGTTATATATATATATATATATATATATATATATATATATATGTGTATATGTATGTATAAAGGCGGTATGCGGTGGCAGTAGGTAAACAATTCAGTATCTCAGACAATTTGAATATTGTTGACAAAGTTCCATATTGTCAACTCCTGGTGTGACACTCCACTCGGCTAATGACCCCAAATCACCTGCAGAGGGGTCCCGAGCCTTGGAATGGTCTCTCCGTCTGGTTCAGTAGGCCACACCATCACACTGCTGACCTGACAGTTGTCCAGAAGACCGTCCTTGAAACCCTCCCTCCACAAGGGGGCAAAGCCACAAAAGGTCACTGCTAAAGAAGCTGGCTCTTCACAGAGTGCTGCATCCAAGAAGATTAATGGAAGTTGAGTTGAAGGAAAAAATGTGACAGCAGGAAATGGTGCCCAAGCAATAGGGATAACTGCAGCCTTGAGGGGATTGTGAAGAATTTGGGGGACTGCGGCTGGAGTTGGTGCTTCAAGAGCCGCCACACACAGACATGTATAACCAGGACGGGGGCTACAACTGGCATAGCATTCCTGGTGTCGAGCCACTCCTGAACCAGAGAGAACGTCAGAAGCATCTTACCCGGGCTAAGGTAGAAAACGGACCGGACTGTTAACAGCTCAGGGATCCAAAGTCCTCGTTTCAGATGAAAGTCGATTTGAAAATCAAGGTCCCCGAGTCAGGAGGAAGAGTGGAGAGGCACAGAATCCCAAGTTGCTTGAGGGTCCAGTGTGAAGTTTCCACAGTCAGTGATGATTTGGGGAGCCTGCTGGTGTTGGTCCACTGAGTTTTATTTGGCAAGTCCAAAGTCAGTGCAGCCAGACATCTACCAGGAGATTTTAGAGCTTCCCTCTGCTGACAAGCTTTATGGAGATGCAGGAATTGGCACCTGCCCACACTGCCAAAAGTACCAATAGCTGGTTTATTGACCATGGTGGGTATCATTGGGCTTGATTGGCCAGCAGACTTGCCTGAACTAAGCACCATAGAGAATCTATCAAGAAGAACATGAGGGACACCAGAGCCAACAATGCAGATGAGGTGAAGCATCCTGGGATTCCATAACACCTCAGCAGCGCCACAGGCTCATCACCTCCATGGCACGCGCGCTGATGCAGTCATTCATGCAGAAGGAGCCCTGAACGCGTACTGAGTGCCTACATGGGCAGACTTTTCAGTAGGACAACATTTCTGTATTCAAAATCATTTTTCTATATTGGTCTTAGGTAATATTCTAATTTTCTGAGATACTGAATTTGGCGTTTTCATTACCTGTAGGCCATAATCAGCAAAATGAAAAGAAATAAACGCTTGAAATATATCACTCTGTGTGGAATGAATCTACAGAATATACAAGTTTCACTTTTTATATCTATGCGGTGGGCTGGCAACCTGCCCGGGGTTTGTTCCTGCCTTGCACCCTGTGCTGCCTGGGATTAGCTCCAGGTAGACCCCGTGACCCTGACCGACTGACTGCCTGACTGACTTTTTATATCTAAGTAAAGTGTTTTTTTTTTTTTATTATTATTTAATTGTTTAAGAAAAATGTAATAAAAACAATTAAAAATAAAAATAGATGAACAAACAATGAAGACTCCCCAGTCTGCTTGTCTTGCGGTCTTGTATGTATGTGACAATCCAGTGGACCCTCGGAACCGGCCAACTCGATTTAATTTGAAAAGCAACAGGCAGGCGCACGGTGCTGCTTAAACATAAAGAACTAGACATTAAGCCCGTTACAATAACGGGCGCTAGAACAGTAGTGCATCGACATTAGTATGAACAGTCTATATTAAATGGCAAGGGACCTTGTATGTGGCTGTAATATGTGTCACTGTATTGTGTGCCTTTCATTTTCTCTCTCAGTAATACTGGTTTGTATTTTCGTAAAATGCCTGCAATTTTGTCTGACAGTAATACAGTGGAACCTCGGCTCACGACCATAATCCGTTCCAAAACTCTGGTTCTAACCCGATTTGGTCGTGAAACGAAGTAATTTCCCCAATAGGATTGTATGTAAATACAATTAATCCGCTCCAGACCTTATGAACTGTATGTAAATATATTTTTTTTTTAAGTTTTTAAGCACAAATATAGTTAACTATACCATAGAAAGCACAGCGTAATAGTAAACTAAATGTAAAAACCTTGAACAACAGAGAAAACTAACACTGCAAGAATTTGCGCTATAGCCTTATGACCCGCTCGCTAAAACCGCTTTTTTAAATGAGTTTAAAGCACAGGGGAAAAAAATGAACATTTGAAAAATCTGTAATTTAATAAACAACCAAGAAAAGTAACATTGCAACAATGCACGTGCGCACCTGTGTGTGTGTGTGTGACTTGTGCACGCCTGTGTGTGTGTGTGTCTCTCTCGCTTGCCTGCGTGTGTGTGTCTCTTAAGCGCGCACATCTGTGTCTGTGTGTGTGTCTGTCTGTCTCTCACCTGTATGTGTGTGTGTGTGTGTCTGTGTCTTTCTGTCTGTCGCGCATGCTTGTGTGTGTGTGTCTCTCGTGTGTGTGTGTGACTCGTGTGTGTGTGTGTGTGTGTGTTACTCACGTGTGTGTGTCTGTGTCTTTCTGCCTGTCTGTCGCGCATGCCTGTGTGTGTGTGTGTGTGTCTCTCTGTCTCTCTCTCAGCACAGGGAATGCACAGGAAGAGACTGAACACGTGCTGTGTGGCCCCATGCATGCAAACCTCACCAGAAGACACACACACGGATACCTGGACGCACACAAGGGTTTTATTAAAGAGGATGGTGGCCGTCACCTCTAGTTCGCCCTCTGGTGGTCGTTCCGAGTGTCAACTGGATGATACCATGCATACAAGACCACAAGATTGTTACAATCTGCTTTATGTATATATCCATCCATCCATTATCCAACCCGCTGAATCCGAACACAGGGTCACGGGGGTCAACACAGGGCACAAGGCAGGAACCAATCCCAGGCAGGGTGCCAACCCACCGCAGGGCACACACCAAGCCCAAATTAGAATCGTCAATCCACCTAACCGGCATGACTTTGGACTGTGAGAGGAAACCCAGACAGACACGGGAGAACATGCAAACTCCATGCAGGGAGGACCCGGGAAGTGAACCACAGGACTCCGAACTGCGAGGCAGCAGCGCCACCGTGCCGCCCTTATTTTTTATATATATATATATATATATATATATATATATATATATATATATATAGATAGATAGATAGATCTATACTAATAAAAGGCAAAGCCCTCACTCACTGACTCACTCACTCACTGACTCATCACTAATTCTCCAACTTCCCGTGTGGGTGGAAGGCTGAAATTTGGCAGGTTCATTCCTTACAGCTTCCTTACAAAAGTTGGGCAGGTTTTATATCGAAATTCTACGCGTAATGGTCATAACTGGAAGCAGTTTTTCTCCATTTACTGTAATGGAGATGAGCTTCAACGCCGTGGGGGCGGAGTTTCGTGTGACATCATCACGCCTCCCACATAATCACGCAGTACGTAGAAAACCAGGAAGACCTCCAAAAAGCGCTGAAGAAAACATATAATTGAGAAGGCAGCGAAACAATAAGAAGCGAGCGAGTGACATATACAACCATATTGATGAGTTCTGCTACTTCGGAAACAAAGCACGATGTAAACCTACACTTTAAATTAAGTTCATAGACAGGCTGTCGCTGGCGTTTGTAATTTAGTGCCTGCCCATATAAGGCCATCCGTCAGCGGCAATCCAATAGCAAACTGCCACTAAATATTCACGGGTGAAGGACTGTGCTTATGGAGAGGAAGATGAGATGGTCAGCGTGGTGTTTGACACAAACTCAGCTTAAACTGCGAGAGAAAGTTTTAAGTGCCAGGACTAAGGTAACATTAAATAAAGCTATGGACATAACACGAGATGGCACCAGCACAGCTGGGAACCTTCGATGCATGTACACCGAGTGGCTCACGTGAACTGACGCAGTGCACAAATAAAAAGCAACAGTTCCAAAGAGCTGAACAAAAACCGAATTACACAATTGAAAAGGTAGCAAAAAATATGAAGCGTCTGATAAGCATATTCATAAATCCAGCTACTGTGGAAACAAAGCACACGGTGGAAAAGTCAATGTCCCGCTAAAGGAAGACAGTGTAAAAACCCGTGCATGCAGTGTGTCAGGTCTCAGATAAAGAAGAAGACGAGCTGTTTATTGATGCAGTAAGAAACGAATCGATGAATGAAACCTGTCATCTTTACAACGATTGACAAACACGGAATGTAACTTGAACACAACACATCCTACAAATACGAACCTGATTGAAAGAAATAATGATAATCAAATCCTTGATGACAGCAACACTCATAACACTCACAAAACAAATACTGTATATTGACAGTCATGTTACGTTATTTTTAAAATGTTCCCTTTTCTTTTTCATAGCTTCTACTTCTCCACTGCGATACGCGGGTATATATTTAAATGTATATATATACCCCGATCTACAGTACATACTCTCGCATAGACAAGCCACATGCTGTGGCTCAATTGTAGAGTCTTCGCCTCTAATGTCTACATTCGAGGTTCAATTCCCGAGAGGGATGCACTGAGTATGTATGCGCTACTGATTCATTTACCTTCGCATCTCCTTGGTTTGGGAGGTATGAAAAATATTCGTTAACGCAGAATCATGTTACGTTATTTTTAAAATGTTTCCCTTTATTAGCACAAGCACAGCTGAGAAGCTTCGATGCATGTACTCCATAGCGCTAAAAAATAACGCATTTAATCACACTTTCAATTCCAAGCAAACGGAACTTTTCTCAATGCATCATTTCCTGGTACATCCATTACACTGATGCACACATCACAGCTACAAAAATGTTAGAGTCGGAATAAAGTGCGTTCCTATATGGCGTTATTTCAGTGCCACTATTCTGAGCACACGTAAAAAAATATTGAGCGCACGTAAAAAAAGATTGCAAGTGCAAGTGTTGCATTTTGAAGAGAAATTTATTTTGAGCGTACAAAAGCTGAATTTGAGTGAACAAAATTCATTGCTGCGTGCAAAAAATGTATTTCAGTGTTTGCGCTTATCCATATACACACACACAATAGCACCCTCTCGCTCAGTTTTTCATTTGCGCTTGCTCATAATGTGTTGCTTGCGCTCACAACATTCTCTGCTGCGCGCTCAACTCTCTGTACACCGTTATAAGTGTGCCACAAAACCAACCAATCACAGACTTGGTTTCAAAAATTCTGATTGGCTCTTACGGTCTCCAATCAGAATATAATTTGGAGAGTCAGTTGGCATGGTTGTATAATGCAACTACATTATACTACACCAACGATAGTCTTAACAAATAATATATTTTAAAATAAAATAATTAAAGATATTATCCGCAAATTGGGGTTTAATTGAGTTTAGCTGGATTTAGCTACATTTTAGGACTGTTTCCGAATGCAGCAGCTAGCGAGCTGATTGGAGACCGTAAGAGCCAATCAGAATTTTTGAAACCAAGTCTGTGATTGGTTGGTTTTGTGGCACACTTATAACGGTGTACAGAGAGTTGAGCGCTTGCAGCAGAGAATGTTGTGAGCGCAAGCAACATTGCGAGCAAGCGCAAATGAAAAACTGAGCGAGAGGGGGTGCTATTGTGTGTGTGTATATGGATAAGTGCAAACACTGAAATACATTTTTTGCATGCAGCAATGAATTTTGTTCACTCAAATTCAGCTTTTGTACGCTCAAAATAAATTTCTCCTCAAAATGCAACACTTGCACTTGCAATATTTTTACGTGCGCTCAGAATAGTGGCACTGAAATAACGCCATATTCCTATGACTGATCATTTCGACTACCCGAGCGAAGCCTTGATAAAAGCCTGATTTTGTGCACACTGAAAAGCAAGCAAAATTAGATGCATTACAGAAAGCGGACTTTGTGGCTCTTACTGGGGATCATTGGACTTCCGTGACCGTTAGTAATTCTAATTACAAAATGTTCAATGATCACACTGTTTTAGCCTAATGTACTAAATAATTTTGGCTAAGGTTACTCAGAGTTTAAAGATTAAGTTGGTCAAATTACCTTTTATGTTTCTGACTTATTTTTTTAAGAAGAAAAACTGCACTTTATGTTGAAATTTTGGTTATTATTATTTAAAGACAATACTATTCTGAAAATCTACTTAAAAGTACTTAAACTACCACTTTATTTTTTAAGTCTGCCCAATTTTAACCAGGGATGATATTTTTGTTTCTGTTTTGAATTCAAATGCAGTTTAAAGGCTTTTTTTTTCAGAAATTAAAACAGCTTCAGTTTACAATATTCATATACATGTCTATTATTTGATTCTGTCGCCCACTAAAACACTTTTAAATTAAAAATAAAACCATTTTTAATCGAGTCCCACCCTAATATATATATATATATATATATATATATATATATATATGGATATATATATGTAGATTTGTATATATAAATGTGTATATACAGTAGATATGTATATGTGTATATACAGTATGTATATATACAGTATATATATATATATGCCAGCAACACTCATGACAATGACAAAACAATTACATTGTCAATCATGTTACGTTATTATTAAAATGTTTCCTTTTCTTTTTACTTCTCCGCTCCACACACACACACACACACACAACAACAACAAAATTTATTTATATAGCACATTTTCATACAAACAGTAGCTCAAAGTGCTTTACATATTAAAGAATAGAAAAATGAAAGACATAATTATAAAAAATAAATCAACATTAACATCGAATAAGAGTAAGGTTCAATGGCCAGGGGACAGAAAAACAAAAACTCCAGACGGCTGGAGAAAAATAAAATCTGTAGGGATTCCAGACCATGAGACCCCCAGTCCCTCTGGGCATTCTACCTAACATAAATGAAACAGTCCTCTTTGGATTTAGGGTTCTCACGGAAGGGCTTGATGATGATGATGGTCACGTAGACTTCTTCCTTTTAATCCGTCCATCATTGTTGGAGCATCATGAAGCTTTGAGTAGGTGGAGGTGGCGCAGGCCACCACCACAAAGAAACCGGAAAAAGAAACAGAAAAGAGAGTAGGGGTCAGTACCGATTTTAGAGCCACCATGAATAGTTGTTATGATGAATTGAACATACAGAGTATCAGGATTAAGTTAAATTACGATTAAAATGAAGTTATAAAAGGCCATGTTAAAGTAATGTGTTTTCAGCAGTGTTTTAAAGTGCTCTACTGTATCAGCCTGGCGAATTCCTATTGGCAGGCTATTCCAGATTTTAGGTGCATAACAGCAGAAGGCCGCCTCACCACTTCTTTTAAGTTTTGCTCTTGGAATTCTAAGGAGACACTCATTTGAGGATCTGAGGTTACGATTTGGAATATAAGGTGTCAGACATTCCGATATATAAGATGGGGAGATTATTTAAGGCTTTATAAACCATAAGCAGAATTTTAAAGTCAATTCTGAATGACACAGGTAACCAGTGTAGTGACATCAAAACTGGAGTATGTGTTCTGATTTTCTTTTCCTAGTTAGGATTCTAGCAGCTGCATTCTGCACTAGTTGCAAACGATTTATATCTTTTTGGGTAGTCCTGAGAGGAGTGCATTACAGTAATCTAGTCGACTGAAAACAAGCGCGTGAACTAATTTCTCAGCATCTTTCAGTGATATAAGAGGTCTAACTTTACTTATGTTTCTTAAGTGAAAAATGCTGTCCTAATGATCTGATTAATATGTGATTTAAAATTCAGATTACAGTCAACAATCACCCCTAAGCTTTTTACCTCCGTCTTGACTTTTAATCCTAATGTATCCAGTTTATTTCTAATAGCCTCATTGTATCCATTATTGCTGATCACTAAAATTTCAGTTTTCTCTTTATTTAACTTGAGAAAATTACTATTCATCCATTCTGAGATACAGTCAGACATTGTGTTAGTGAATCAATAGAATCGGGTCATCAGGTGCTATTGATAAGTACAGCTGTGTGTCATCAGCATAGCTGTGGTAGCTCACGTTGTGCCCTGAGATAATCTGACCTAACGGAAGCATGTAGATTGAGAATAACAGCGGACCCAGGATAGAGCCTTGTGGAACACCATATTGGATATCATGTGTCTTGAGTTGTAATTCCACAACTAACAAAATATTTTCTCCCTGTCAGGTAGGATTCAAACCAATTTAAGACACTGCCAGAGAGGCCCACCCATTGACTAAGGCGATTTCTAAGAATGTTGTGATCAATGGTGTCAAATGCAGCACTCAGATCTAAGAGGATGAGAACAGATAAATGGCCTCTGTCTGCATTTACCGCAAGTCATTTACTACTTTAACGAGTGCAGTTTCTGTGCTGTGATTTGTTCTAAAACCTGACTGAAATTTATCAAGAATAGCATGTTTATTTAGGTGGTCATTTAACTGCATAATGACTGCCTTCTCTAGAACTTTACTTAAGAAGGCAGGTTAGAGATGGGTCTAAAATTTTCAAGAGCGAGGGTCAAGATTATGTTTCTTAAGTAGGGGTTTAACTACAGCAGTCTTAAGACAGTCTGGGAAGACCCCAGTATCTAGTGACGAATTTACTATGTCAGAACATTATCAATTAGCACGCCTGATACTTCTTTGAAAAACCTTGTTGGTATCGGGTCAAGGACGCAGGTGGAGGGTTTTAATTGAGAGATTATTTTTGTAAATCAGGTAAATCTATCCTAGTGAAAGAGTTTAATTTGTTTATAACAGGATGTTGGGGTTTAGGGGATCCTTAGTGTTGGGGAGATATACTATGTTATTTCTAATATCATTAATTTTTGATTGAAAATACAGCGACAGCCTCACAGGTTTCACTGGAAGCACTTAGGAGGCATTCCTTTGAGCTACCTGGGTTTAGTAGGTGATCAATTGTTGAAAATAAGACTCTGGGATTACTAGCATTGTTATTTATAATCTTGAGAAATAGCAGCGTCTCTCAAGACGGACAGTGTTATTGTATTCTGTTATTTTGACTTTTAATATTTCGTGGTGGATAGTAAGTTTAGTCTTCCTCCATTGACGCTCAGCTCTACGGCATGTTCTCTTTAAATCAGACACTCTTTGGGTCTTCCATGGCATACAATGCTAGAAGATTTTTTCACTGTCTTTTCAGGTGCAACTATGTCAACAGCAGCTCTCACTTTAGAATTAAATCTTTCCACCTTACTATTTACATTGTCCTCGCTATTATAGCTGGCACTATAAACGGACTGATTGCTTAAAATGTTTGTAAGTTTTAAAGCTGCTGCCGAATCAAAGAAGCGTTTTTTAACAATATGCTTCTCATGAGTGTTTTTTATCATTATTTCTATATTAAAAAGTAGAAGAAAATGGTCTGATAGACCAATATCAATGATCTGTTTTATATCAACTTTCAGTCCTTTAGTAATCACTAAGTCTAATGTATGACCTGCTTTATGTGTAGGCTGATTTATGAGTTGTCTCAAATCAAAAGAATCCAGGAGGTTCATAAATTCTTTTACTTTTAGATCACACTGATTATCTATATGAAAATTAAAGTCGCCAACTATTAGGAGTGTGTCATAGTTAGTAATTAAAATTGACATTAAGTCAGAGAATTCCTCAAAAAACGACGCGTTATATTTAGGAGGTCTATACACGGATAGTACTAGAACTTGAGAATCTCCATGAATAACAACGGCGAGATACTCAAAGGACTTGAACTTACCAAAACTGACATCTTTACATTTTAATCGGCTCGAGTAAATGTTAGCCAATCCGCCCCCCCTTTTTCCCTGGCGGTTTGAATGAGTAAAACTGTAATCCGGAGGCGCAGATTCGATTAAAACTGACGCGGCATCTGAATTCAGCCATGTTTCATTTAGTGCAATAAGATCTATTTTTATCACTAATAAGATCGTTGATAAAAAACGTTTTGTTAGTTAAAGCTCTAACATTTAATAGTGCCATATTTAATGTTTCGGAGGTGCAGAGATGAGTACTATGTGCGTTATTGTTATTTGGAATAGGAACTAAATTATTATTATTAGCGCCGCTCTGTGTATATTTTTGTTTAATCTGTGATCTGTTTTATAGTTTTAATACATTGTTCCTCTAAAATAGTGATTTTAATTAGATTATTGGAGTTTATGCCGTATTTCCTAGGTTTTCTACGTGCATTGAGATTGCTTATTACAGTATTAATGGTGTGAACTTTAACGGAAGACTCTATTAAACATTCATCATGTCCTGGCACAGCAGTATTATTTCGGAAGGGGTTAAGAGCAGAGATAGATAGTCAAGAAAACGAATTACCTTCGATATGTTTTCGGAGAGGACCCGGGCGCCGAAACTGTTCGGATGCAGGCCATCACGCTTGAAGAGACGCGCCTTTCCAAAAGAGATTCCAATTGTTGATGAAACCGACATCCTTCTTCTTGCAGAAACCCTGTAGCCAGTTGTTCAACCCTAGCAGACGACTGTAGTACTCGTTGGATCGTCTGACGAGAGGTAGTGGACCAAACGAAGATCTTTGCCGATGGGGTCCTCTCCTTCGTGTCTCTAATCAAAGCTGCGAAGTCAGCCTTCAGGATTTCTGATTGTCGGTGCCTTATATCGTTTACGCCGGCATGCAAGACGATTGATCCAACTGCCCTCTCCTTGTGTTTCTCGTAGACTGCTGGCGCACGTTTCATTACATCTCGGACACGAGCACCGGGAAAACAAGAAACAAACGATTTTGCATTAGGGCATGCGACATTAAGGTTTCTAACGATGGAATCACCTACCACTAATACATCACCAGGTGCTGAAGGCGAAATGGGGACGCGGAGAGGGTCAAACCGGTTCTGAGATAAAATGCTCGCCTGTGCCGATGGAGGTGCTCTGGCCTTGAACCCCGCCTGCATAGCTGAAATCCACCGAGGTCAGCAGCGGCGCGCTCCTACAGGCGCGGGGTGAGGTCGGCACAACGCTGGGTTGATGTTTCGCGGTTCCAGATGGCAAGGACGGTTTATCCAACAGCCGGGCCTTCAGATTTCTCAGGTATTTCCGTCGGGACAGGAGTTTCTGAATCTTTTCATCAAGTGCTTGGAGTTCCTCAATTACGATTTCAACGCGAGTTACCCCACTGTCGGCCATTTTCTACTTCGTGCCCTAGGAGAGAGAGAGAGAGAGAGAGAGAGAGAGATACAGATATATAGATATATATAAATATATATATATATATATATATATATACATATATATATATATATATATATATATATATATATATATATATATATATATATAAATAGATAGATATGACAACAACACTCAATATCAATGACAAAACAATTACATTAACAATCATCTTACGTTATTTTTAAAATGTTTGCTTTTCATTTTCATAACTTCTTTAACACACTACTTCTCCGCTGCGAAGCGCGGGTATTTTACTAGTAGATAGATAAAACTGAATGACGCTATATGATAGATAGATAGATAAAACTGAATGACGCTATATGATAGATAGATAGATAGATAAAACTGAATGACGCTATATGATAGATAGATAGATAGATAAAACTGAATGACGCTATATGATAGATAGATAGATAGATAGATAAATAAAACTGAATGACGCTATATGATACAGTAGATAGATAGATAGATAAATAAAACTGAATGACGCTATAAGATAGATAGATAGATAGATAAATAAAACTGAATGACGCTATATGATAGATAGATAGATCAAACTGAATGACGCTATATGATAGATAGATTAGATAGATAGATAGATAGAAATCCCCCATTCAGACAAATCAAACGGCCATTATCTTCCACCAACCTGTGGCCAGCAGATCTTCACTGACTGGTGGACATCTGACAGTAAACATCCTGGAGACTGAAGAAATCATTTAGGGGACTGACCACACTTTCTTCAGAACAACCACCCATCCATGTTGTGCTGGAAAAAGAAGTGTTTGAATTTTTCGGCTTCAGATGGAAAACTGAGACATACATAGAAGCATTAACTCGAACTTCATCTTGAACCTAACAATCCATTCAGCCGTAATCAAACCTACCGAATGGAAATGGAGTGGGTGGCCGGAGCTCATCCCACAGAGCAGGTTGAAGTTAGTCTTTGACCTCATTGTGATCATCATCATAATTCTGAACCCCCCTCGCCCTCAGGAGACCAGAACCACAGCTGGCAGCATCAGGCGATACCCTGGAATGAGGGCTGGGCACAATTCCAGTCGGTTGCAGGTTCCTTACTGTTTTGCGTTATTCTAAAGAAACGGATATTACATCCATCCATCCATTTTCTAACCCGCTGAATCCGAACACAGGGTCACGGGGGTCTGCTGGAGCCAATCCCCGCCAACACAGGGCACAAGGCAGGAACCAACGGATGTTACAGAGAAAATTGAAGCGTTCATAAGTGCTCCTTCCTCCGTCCAGTAGATGGCAGTGTTTACCCGTTTAACATCCCGTTTTCCGTGGAGTTGCTCACTGCAAACTCGTTTTGTTTCTCGTTGTCTCTTTCTGCCAGACACCTTCGAGTGAGAGACTCGCGGTTGCACTTTTCAAGCGAGAAGGAGGAGGAAGAAAAGAGGAAAGTAACACGAAGAAAAGAGGAAAGTAACACGAAGAAAAGAGAAAGCGTGTTGGTAAGCAACGAGAGAATCGGGTGGCGTGGGGATACCAGGTGGGAAACGAGAGGAAAAGAAAGTAACGTGAGCAGGCATGACAGGGAGACAACGGCAGTGTGGAAAGGAGAGTGAGAATGAATGAATGTGAGAGTCGCGCAGGTTTTTCAGGTCTGTTTATCTACGGCATTCTGCTTTTCAAGTGTTGGTAAAATTACGAATGGAGAAGCAGAGGAAATCTCATTGAAACATGGCAAGGGTCGTAGGGGATACCAAAGCCTATCGTGGCAGCCTAGAGACACGGCAGGACTGCAATCCGTCAACAGGCACCGCCGTGCTAGAGAGTTTAGAATTGGCCCAAACATGCAGGTATGTGAGGGGAGAAGGCTGGATGACAAAGAGAAATTGCGAGCAGCCGCACAGTGGAGGCCATTATTTGTCCTGCATTCCGTGCCTCTCTGTCATCCCTCAATTGTGTAAAATATTTTGGTTGTGTCTTGCGGTGGGCTGGCGCCAGGCCTGGGAATTTGTTCCTGCCTTGCTCCCTGTGCTGGCTGGGATTGGCTCCGTGTTAGGACATAGCAGGTGGGAAAATGGCTGACTGATTTTAAGTAGTGGATATTTTTTTTCCAGTATTAGTGAAAAGTCAAGCAAAATGACCACTTTTATTGGGTAACTAAAAAGACTACAAAATGCAAGCTTTCGAGGCAACTCAAGCCCCTTCTTCACTGGAGTTCTCTGTGTTTATATAGACACCAGGACAGATGCAGTGTTTTACATTTAAGATGTCTCACTTAAAGGTTTTCCAATGTTGTATCTGTCCTCGTGTCTATATAAACAGCGTGAACTCCAGTTTCTGTATTACATCTTTGCCTGTAGAAGGGGCCTGAGTTGCCTCGAAAGCTTGCATTTTGTAATCTTTTTAGTTTGCCAATAAAAGGGGTCATTTGCTTAACTTCTCTACATTCATAATGGCTAACACGGTACAACACCTTAGTATTTCCAGTATTATAAACTGAGAGCTGTTTAAAATTCAAAAACAGTCGTCAAATGGCATAAACATTGAGAAGGTCTTAGTGAGTGTGTAAGAAAAGAGAGGAGTTCAGTTAACATGGTGGGTATTAACAGATCATGGTCAGCCCAGGTGGTCCCAAACCATTGGGTTATGAACTGCTAGCCATCCCTGCATTATGACAACCTCTCAATTCAGTTCATGTTTACAGTGGGCACTGAGAGCGTGGCATACAGGGCAGGGGTCAACCCTGGAGGGGACAGCAGTCCATCACAGTCAGTTTAGAGCTGACTGCTGGGTAATTGCATTTAAATCGCCAACAAAGCCTTAATTCCTTTAATTTTTTTTTCCAAAACAGTCAAAGGAATATTTCTCAGTTTTTCTAATACAACTACTGTAAATTATGACATTAATGAAGGTTCTAGTTATGCTACACTGAAATTGTACAGAAGCTTCATCAATGCCATCAGTGGCATACTAATGCCTGCCACACTGTTTCATGTCAAAATGGCTGCCGTGAGACGGGCCCATTCCACTGTGGCTAATAAATGTCAAAGCTCCGCCTGGCATTCATCAGAGAGGAGTGAAGACCAAATTGGTCAATTTTTTACTAAAGCTAGCTTATCATGTCATGAACATCTCCAGAAAGTGTGCCTTTGGTTTGTGAGTCGTTGGTGAGCTCTCATTACTTACAGGTGGCATCCCCTGGTTTCATATCATTAATGGGCCTTTCTCATGGCATCCATATTGAAATATGATATATATTGTCGCTGGCGGCTGGGGGTGGAGCCCATGAGGACCGGAGGAGGGCTTGTACCTCCTCCAGGCCATAAGAGGCGACCGCCCTGAGCCTGTATTGGGGGCCCACGGGTAGAGGGCTTGGAAGCACAACCCTGTAGGGGCCTGTGGCAGGAACCCTGAAGGAACCTGGAATGCTGGGGGGAAGAAGACAGGGGACACCCGGAGGGCTTCCGGGTGCGCAGCCGGCACTTCCACCACACTGTGGCGTGTCAGCAGAGGAATGCTGGGAAGCAGCTGGAGCCCATCCGGGTTCCTATATAAGGGGGCCGCCTCCCTTCATTCAGTAGCGGAAAAAGGACGGAGCTGGAGAGAGGACTGGAGGCGGCCAGAAAGGCATTCGGACTGTGAGGCCTGGACTTTGGGGGATCGGTGTTGGAGGCACTGGGACGTGCACTGAACTAACTTGTAAATATTGTGTATATAATAAACGTGTGTTGGGTGCAAAAGGATGACCGTCTGTCTGTGTCCAGGACAAGGTTCACAATATATAGACGTTATATATATATATATATATATATATATATATATATATATATATATATATATATATATATATATATATATATATATATATATATATATATATATATATATATATATATATATACACACCTAAAGGATTATTAGGACCACCATACTAATACGGTGTTTGACCCCCTTTCGCCTTCAGAACTGCCTTCATTCTACGTGGCATTGATTCAACAAGGTGCTCAAAGCATTCTTTAGAAATGTTGGCCCATATTGATAGGATAGCATCTTGCAGTTGATGGAGATTTGTGGGATGCACATCCAGAGGCACGAGCTCCGTTCCACCACATCCCAAAGATGCTCTATTGGGTTGAGATCTGGTGACTGTGGGGGCCATCTTAGTACAGTGAACTCATTGTCATGTTCAAGAAACCAACTTGAAATGATTCGAGCTTTGTGACATGGTGCATTATCCTGCTGGAAGTAGCCATCAGAGGATGGGTACATGGTGGTCATGAAGGGATGGACATGGTCAGAAACAATGCTCAGGTAGCCCGTGGCATTTAAACGATGCCCAATTGGCACTAAGGGGCCTAAAGTGTGCCAAGAAAACATCCCCACACCATTACACCACCACCACCAGCCTGCACAGTGGTAACAAGGCATGATGGATCCATGTTCTCATTCTGTTTCACGCCAAATTCTGACTCTACCATTTGAATGTCTCAACAGAAATGAGACTCATCAGACCAGGCCACATTTTTCCAGTCTTCAACTGTCCAATTTTGGTGAGCTCGTGCAAATTGTAGCCTCTTTTTCCTCTTTGTAGTGGAGATGAGTGGTACCGGTGGGGTCTTCTGCTGTTGTAGCCCATCCGCCTCAAGGTTGTGCGTGTTGTGGCTTCACAAATGCTTTGCTGCATACCTCGGTTGTAGCAGTGGTTATTTCAGTCAAAGTTGCTCTTCTATCAGCTTGAATCAATTCGGCCCATTCATTCTCCTCTGACCTCTAGCATCAACAAGGCATTTTTAAGCCCACAAGACTGCCGCATACTGGATGTTTTCCTTTTCACACCATTCTTTGTAAACCCTAGAAATGGTTGTGCGTGAAAATCCCAGCAACTGAGCAGATTGTGAAATACTCAGACCGGCCCGTCTGGCACCAACAACCATGCCACGCTCAGAATTGCTTAAATCTCCTTTCTTTGCCATTCTGACATTCAGTTTGGAGTTCAGGAGATTGTCTTGACCAGGACCACACAGCTAAATGCATTGGAAGCAACTGCCATGTGATTGGTTAATTAGATAATTGCATTAATGAGAAATTGAACAGGTGTTCCTAATAATCCTTTAGGCGAGTGTGTGTGTGTATATATATATATATATATATATAGAGAGAGATAGATAGATATACTAGCAAAATACCCGCGCTTCGCAGCGAGAAGTAGTGTGTTAAAGAAGCAATGAAAAAGAAAAGGAAACATGTTGAAAATAACGTAACATGATTGTTAATGTAATTGTTTTGTCACTGTTGTGAGTGATGAGTGTTGTTGTCATATATATATATATTTACACACACATAAACATATATATATACATATCTATACATATACACATATATACATACATATATATCTACATATATACACATACATACACACACACACATATATAAACATATATATACATATACATACATATCTACATACATACACACACAGCTATTTCGTATCAGTGCAATACGCTGCTTGTTAAAAACGGATGACTCCGCTCTTACGTGCAAGTCTGCGTGGATATTATGAACTATCGTATTTGTTCAAGTTCTATTTAAATTTTAAATAGAAGGAACTTTTATTTAGTCGACAGAAATATCTTTGGTAGGAATGGTAAAAACAGACAGGAATATTATTCCTGAATAAATCAACTCAAACCTTAAACAACTTATAATATTTTGCTCTCCATAAAAATATATCCTGTCTAAATTATACAAGTTAGAAATAAAGTAAACGTTAAAAGAACAAACAATCAAATTTCTTTACTCTTATGTAATTTTATATAAAAATAAACTTAGATTTTAAATATCCCAAAAGATTTTGCTCTCCATAAAATATATCCTGTCAAAATTATACAAATTCAAATATGAACATGCTGCATAACAAAACCTGGAAATATAAATAAAATGTGTTCCTTTCAGCAATAACAAATCAAATCATTCAGTTGTCTTTGCTCAGATGTCATTTTAGAGCTGGACGCCTGGCATCTTTTTTTGGCCACAGGTTAGTTTCTGTTTGGTGTGAGGTTCTGTGCTGTGGAGATTCTCAGGATGGACTGCAGGTGCTCATCAGTGAGGCGACTCCTGTGTGCTGTTTTGTTAGTCTTTATCACTGAGAAGAGCTTCTCGCACAGATATGTGCTACCAAACATGCACAAGGTTCGAGCCGCATGTAGACGGACTTTTTGTTCTTC
>NW_024378678.1:0-29282 GCF_016835505.1 Polypterus senegalus
ACTTTCTTGTAGGTAACATGTTTGAATCGCTTCCTGTTGCGCCCAATGTACTGACTTCACATTATAGCTCTGATGAACAATGGATGAAATCCCGGGAAAGGGAAACTCTCTGTAAGTATAGCAGAGGTATTAAAGTAGGGCATAACGGATATAAATGTGACACACAGTCCCAAAGGGGAAAAGAAAAGTCAAGAAATGGAAAGAAAAATTTTGACATTAAGATCTTCTCAGACACCAGGTTTCTGTAGAATAAATAATCTATTTGTACCAATTAAACTCTACCATACATTTGTGGGTTAAACAATGAAATGAAATAAACATTGTCAAGGACCGAGGAGACAGCAAAAAGGGGTTTGGGGGTTTTCCCGGGCCCGTAATATTTACCAGAACTTTGCCACAAACAAAGGAAAACAGGTCAAAGTACAAACTAAAACAGTTCAACACCGACCACTCCTGGCTCCCGGGGATTTTTTGGGGTGGACCCAAAGTGGAGGGATCCCGGGAAGGCCCGCAAGGGAGGATGGGAAGGATGACGCCAGGGCAAGATGGCGAGGAAGTAACACGACTCGCGTCAATCCAAGCCTATGGTGCAGGAAGGTCTTTCTTTCTGAGGAAGCAGAGGGAGAAAGAACCCCGCCATTCCCTGGCGGAATGGTTTCCCAGGTGCTATCCGAATCAACCCGCTGCCTCCTACTCCCCGGCGTGACACCATCCCCTTGCCAGGACCGCCAGGTGGGCGGACCAAACCCAGAGTCGGGAATCAGAGAGGCCGGCATTGGCCTGAAGGGTGCCCCGATAAGTGACAGTGAACTTTTTAACTGAAGTCCAGGAACCACCTGTGACCGGATTCACTCTTAGGGGACATCCACGGGAAGGGTGCAGGCGTATCAGTCGCCAGAGTGAATTGCGACCAGCAGGAAATGTGAGGGGGGGTCACTGCCCACTTAATGGCCAAGGCCCCCCTCTCCACTGCCGCGACGGGCCCCGGTCCATCAGTTCCGGGCTAAGGTACATCACAGGGTGCTCGACACCACCCGGCCTTTGGCTCAGCACGGCGCCCAGGCCTGTGTCAGCGCCGGTCTGGAGAATAACGGGGCCCAAAATCGGGCGCCGTAAACAGGTGCCGGCTGGGCCTTCTTTAGGGTCACTAAACGCTGTTCTGCTTTGTCGGTCCACACCACGATAGGGAGCCCTTTTGTCAGGTCAGTCAAGGGTGCTGCTTTTTCCGAGAAACGGGGAACAAACCGGCGGTAGTAACTGCCCCAAGAAAGCCTGCACCTGTTTCTTGGTATCGGACGGGCCATTCTAAGATGTCTTTAATTTTGGGAGCCTGTGGCCAACCTGTCCTTGTCCCACGAGGTACTTAAATACTTGGCCTCCTTAATCCAAAAAACACTTCCGGGGGTTTATGCGGGGGCCCGGTTTTTAGCCAGTGTTGGAGGACAGCTGCGACCGCAGTAGATGCCCCTCCCAGGTGCCGGAATAGATGACAACGCCATCCAGGTAGGCACTATAGGACTGGTGGGGCTTCAGCACTCTGTCTACCAGGCGTTGGAAGTCCCCGGGGCCCGTGCAGCCCAATGGGAGGACCAGCCAGTGCCCGTAGGGGTGCTAAAGGCCGTTTTTTCCTTTGCGGATGCCGTTAAAGGAATTTGCCAATACCCTTTTGTCATATCCAAGGGTAGTCAGATACGAGCCGTCGCGCTCAAGGAGGTCGCAATGCGGGGCATGGGTAGGCATCAACTTGGAGATCTGATTCAGGCGTCTAAAAGTTTACAGAACCTCCAGGAGCCGTTGGCTTGAGCGAGACAATAGGACTGACCAGGGACTATGGCTCTTCAATTATGTCCATGCCCAACATGTTTCACCTCAGTTCGACCTCTGGCGTTTTGCCTCCGGAGTCTGTAGGGCCTCCGGCGATCACCGGGATCCTGACATATCGTGGGCAATCAACCCGGGGTCCGGCCGGGTGACTCGCCACTACCTCGGGATGGCTCGAGTGTTTGGGCTAACTCCTGCCGCTGTTTGGGGTCGCCCCCGAGGTTAGGGCAGTTGTGTTTCAGAAAGGGAGAGTGACCTATGGGAGCTGGGAAGCTCCTCTCTATCTCTCCATGGCTTAACAGGTTGACATGATAGATCCTCTCACTGGGTGGACCATTGGGCTGTTTCACCAAATAGTGAGAGTCCTTTTCTCCCTTAACCTCGTAAGGCCCCTTGCCAGTGGCGAAGCAGCCCAAAGTGGGAGGTCGGACAAAAGCACCATAACTCGGTCCCGGGCGGAACTCCTGGGGGGCGGATTTGGGGGTTGTAACATCGGCCTGCGCTGCGCATGAGTCACGTGCTCTTTTAGGAGGGCCTGATCTTTTGGAGTCGGTCGCAGTTGCGCTACGACTAAAAGTTAGAGGAGGGAAGGCCTGGGCCTCCCACCCTTTCTTTAGGATGTCGAGGTTTCCCCGGGGGGTCGCCATAGCAATTCAAATGGGGAGAAGCCTGTAGAGGCCTGGGGTACCTCCCGAAGCAAAAAGCGGGGAGGAGCTGGTCCCAGTTCCTGCCGCCGCCGCTACCTTGCGGAGCATCTGCTTAGCGCCCGATTAAACCGTTCGACCAACCCGGCCCGTTTGCGGGTGATAGACCGCGCTTTCAGGTGCTTTATCTGCAGTAATTTGGCTACCTCCTTGAAATCCAAGTGAAGGCGTACCCCGGTCCGGAGGACCTCCCTTGCATCCCACGCCGGCCAAATTAACCAGTTCCCCCGGGGATGCTTTTAGTATTAGGCCCCAGGGGGAAACCGCCTCTGTACCGGGTGGCATAGTCCACCATGACTAGGATATACTTGTGGCCCGCGGTTGGGGCCCAGGGGTCCCCAAATCGACCCTATCCTTTCAAAGGATGTCCACGGGGGAAAAGGGACTAAGGACACGGTCCCTCCTAGGTATCTGGGGGGTCTGGCACTCCGGGCAGGATTGACAGAACCGCCCGGGTCCTCATTGATCCCAGGCCAGTAAAACGGAGCTTAATCCTCTCCAGTGTTTTTGCCCCAGGTGGGCCTAGGGGGTGAGCAGTGCAACTCGCATATCTCCCGCGAAGGTGCGCGGGAAATTTGACACTTCCGCACTGCCCTCATGGGTAGCCACTCGTCAACAGATCGCCCCAAGGACAAAGAAGGGTTCCCGGTGTGGATCCGTCCGCTGTGGAGCTGTTAGGCAGAACGACCGCATTCGGGGAAAGCCGGGGGGTCGCATTCCCTGCTCCCTCTTAAAGGAGGCCGGCGTGGACCAAATTGATGGTCCAGGCGCCGAGAGGGGCTTGGGGGCCCGGGCCGAAGAGTTCCCTGGCTAGTCCCTTCTCCGGCGGAATCTTCCGGGTCAAGGTCCGTAGCCACCGGGAAAAGGGCCCCGAGACACCAGCGCCATAGGGCCTGCCCTTGTGCAGGGGGAGGCCGGGAGGGGTGCCTTTTCCCTCATAACAAGATCCAACGAGGCCCCGGGAGCGCAATGGCTTACGCTGATTCTTTAGGGCCAGTCTTGTCCCAAAATCACTGGGGAAGGGGGGGCAGGTAGCACAGCGACCGCCCTTTGGGTTGGTTCCCTTCCAGGTGACATAGCAGTGAGCGAACGATTGACCTAGTCCCCCATGCACACAAGTGACCAACAAATGCTGTTTAACCACTGTCGCTGAGAAAAACGGCAGCAACAATGGTGATGTTGCTGCGGGAAACAAAACAAAGCCACCACGGGCGTGCCCATTTAGCAACACCACTCCCGTGATTCGGACTGCCCAAAGGGGTGCGGCGGGTACAATACCCCTCCGCGCGCCAGCTGCAGTCCATAGGCTCCGGCGGCGGATGGGGGAGTTTTGGGAGCAGGTGACCCCGGTCGCCACACTTGAAACAGCCGGGCGGGCCCGGGTTCTCTGGCTCTGGCTGGCCCTTTTGCAGCGCGTCGAGGGGCTCGGGTGGCCGCCCCCTGCCGGTTCGCGGCAGGCTTTTCTACCCCGTCGGGGACCGCCAACTGCGCTTTCCCGGCGCCCGGGGGGCCCGACGTTTGGGAGGCGTGTCCCGGACCTGCTGGGCGAGGAACTGGCACGGATTGACCAGGCCTTCACAGGCCACCCGCCGACCACTTTCCGCCTGCGGGCCCCTCTGGCCGTAGCCAGCGCCCATCTTGCCCCAGAACTTTGACGCCTGGGCGCGGGGGCCTTTTAGGGTCAAAGACCCAGTTCCGCCTATTCGGCCGCTGCTGGCCCGGCTATCCGTAGCGGCCAGTATTTCGGCTTGAGGAGGTCGATAGCGGCCTCCTCCTCAGGGAGGTCATAATAGGTCGCGCGTCCCTTCAGATATGGCCCAGGATGGCGCCCCCTGGGCCGCTGCCACTGTCCGGGGGGCCGCCTTCCAAACATGCCCAGGTACGCGCGGCGCTCCAAGGGCCCATCGGGACTAAAAGGGGGGGCTCCTGTCGAAATCTGGGCTCGCCGTGGGGTTCCACTAACCTGGCCCGGGGGCCTCCAGCTCCCGGGGGGTGGCGGCGCGGCTGGCGCCTGGAGCTGGGCATTCCTCGCACACCGTGTTGAGGTCCTGTCCCTCCGCATTCCGGGGTTTTCTATCCTGCGACTCGCCACTTGTCAAGGACCCAGGAGACAGCAAAAGGGTTGGGGTTTCCGGCCCCGTATATTGTACAGAACTTTGCCACAAACAAAGGAAAACAGGTCAAAGTACAAACTAAAACAGTTCATAACGCGACGACTCCTGGCGCGCGCCACTTATTGGGGTGGAGCGAAGTGAGGGATGCGGAAGGACCGCAAGGGAGGATGGGAAGGATGACGTCAGGGCAAGATGGCGGAGGAAGGCGGAAGTACCGCACTGCGGTCAATCAAGCCTATGGTGCAGGAAGGTCTTTCTTTCTAGAGGAAGCAGAGGGAGAAAGTTAATACCCGCCATTCCTGGCGGCGAATGGTTTCCAGGTGCTATCGAATCAATCAGCCTCCTACTCGGCGTTGACAACATCTATATATATAATTCACTAAGGCAAGACAACCATGGAAAGCACGCCAGAAGGCGTGGATTCACTAAGCAGCCTACAAGTGAGACACCTATGGCACACACAGGAAGGAGCCACACCACAAGCCAAGACCATTGGATACTGACAACTTCGCGGGCCCGCCCACCAACTCGGAGCGATGACACAGAAAAAATGGCGTCATTTATATTCGTCTGTTGTAGAGGCCACATGCAGTGCAGGTCAGGTTAATGTCCTGAGCATGTCATGCACCTCCGACCTCGTTGACTGTTCATAGAGGCATGTTTCTCGCGGAGGTGAACCGCCAAGTGCAGCGTGTGAAACGGTTTGCGAGAGGTATCCCATGGGATCCTTAAAACAATCCTTTACAACTGAGGTTAAAGCACAATGAAGTAAGCAGTCTTTAAAAACTGAGTTTTTGGTTACGACGCTTCGACCGCATGCACCATAGCAAACTGTTTTACAGCTACATACAGCTATTACGCATCCGCGACAAACATGCGTCTTCTTAGATGCTCCTGCAGGAACACGGAAGACGTTCCCTGCCCACCAACACTCCTTTTTCACTGGCGGCATCTACCCTCACTCTCTAGGCATTTACGCTGCCTGCCCATTTGCCCAGGCGTAAAACTCACTGATCACCCAGTTAGTCCCTTTCGTCTGTGGTAAGATCCACATGCACGCCTGAGCCACGCGTGTTTGTTATGCGCGGATACACTATTGTGTTGTATTTTGCTCTCTTCAGAGTTCCATCTTTTCCTTCACTTACTGTTGTATTCACACACCAACCCGTTTTAGACATCCGTGTCTTTCCAGAAGTGTTTAGCATTCGATAAATAATTATGCATGAGATTGACCATGTGTCTACCGGCAGAAGGGTAAGCCGTTGAACCCCATTGGACTGCAAACCGTGGAATTCCCACTAAGTCGACTCATACGCTCCACTGGTTGCGCTTACCCTTGTACACACCCCTCCCACCTCGCTACTACCGTGGTCGGGTTGTCTTGAGTGGATTATATATAGAAAAGCAGCCAAAACCGCCAGAGCAATAAAAGCGTCTCACGTCAGTCACAGGTGCATCTGGACTGTGTAAAGATGGCGACTCAAGTGCGAGTTGGAGGTGGGCACCTGGGGCAGTGCATACTGAATGAAAATCAGCAGACTAGCATGACAGATGGAACTGAATGGAAGTCCTTCTCCTCTCCTCCTGTTCCACACTCCGCTGTGCACCCCCATCCCTCCGTCTGGCGGAGAAGGCACGAGGCGGTCCACCAGTTTTCAGTCACGGACGATTGTGTGTTGGTTAGTTCCGTACATTGTTACAATGTTGCTTTTCTTGCTGATTTATAAGATTACCAAATTTTTTCAAATGTTAATTTTCTCCCTGTGTTTAAAAATCATTAAAAAAACGGCCTGATTATGCGGCGTATGGTATGCCGCGGGTTGGCTAGTGTGAAAATAATGCAACAAAAATAAGCAAATCTACTCATGTAATCCAGGGTCATCCTTCTCCACACAATAAATCATACTAAGTTATAAAGACAGCTCTATGAATTAAACACCAATGGCATGGGTAAGAGGCCTGGGTTAAAGGTCCAGTGTAAAGGATTTTTCCAAGAACTTCTTATGCTGATGTTTACCTCTTCCACATCTCAAACACATACATGTTAAATTAACTGAAACTCTAGATAACCTAGTATAAGTGCATATGTAGAAATGACTTGAAGGTCATAACAGAAGGACCACAACACTGAATACAGTCTTTGCTTTTAATTATATTGTATTTCATGCAAGCATTACCACAATGTTCCAAAAGATAACAAATAACAAAGCAGCAATACAAAATAATTGTAAAGTAAGTATAAATATATATTGTCTTGTTTTGTCTTTTTCTGTCCTCCCTGGCCATTGGACCTTACTTTTATTCTACTGTATATTAATTAGTATTGCCTGATTTTATTTTATTTTAATTATTTTTTCTCTTCCTTCATCCTGTAAAACACTTTGAGTTACATCTTTTGTATGAAAATGTGCTATATAAATAAATGGTATTGTTGTTGTTATATACTGTATAGTATATAAATATATATGTGTGTGTGTGTGTTGCGTGTATACCAAGCGACAGCGTTACGGCAGGTAACTGCCTAAATATTCAGACTGCGATTCAGAACTAAGAATGTGCAGTAATACTGTACTCACACTTTACTATACTTCACCCTTTCAAATAAGCAAACCAGTCGCGTGGGGCAACATCAGAGCTTGCCTCAAGTGCTGACTTTGAGGTTCAATCCCGTAAGTGGATGAAAAGTTCATACACCTGACAAGTCCCAATAAGAGGGAAACACGTGTCGTGTACTCTTTGACTGGTTTGTCAGATACTGCATCATATATTTATGACCTGCTTCTACGCAACTGAGAGGACATGTGGATGCTTGCTGACTGGCTGACCAGGCACAAATGTTACCTGGCAGGTAAGCACTGTGACGGATGGCCACAGTCTTTACCCGGCTGGAACATCAGCTGGATGGAAGGACTGGGGGAGAGAGAGTATCCATAGGGCACTACCTTCCTCAGGACACTGAGGGCAGCCCTCCCAGGTGGCTGTGGCACCAGCGATTCCCTCAGGGCACGTTTGGAGTTGAAGTTTGGTACAGCACTGTTGGGTTCCGTGGTGCTGCCAGGGGAGCTGCAGAGCCCTACATTGAACTTCCCTCACACCTGGGAGTGATTCCAGGTAATACTGATGAGCCACCTGGAGCACTCCCGGAGCTGCATAAAGGAGTCACTTTCACTAAATTTGGGAAGCCTGGAGGAAGATGAAGCTTGCCATAGGGAGTGGAGGCAGAAGAACTGAGAGTGACTGTGTCTTCAATACTGTAGTACTGTGGTGCTGTACTGTGTTGTGCTCTGGTGAGTGGGAAATAGCACTTCCCATCTCTGAATAAAAGGGTGTTGTGTGCTGTACTTGTGTCTCTGCCTGTTTGTGTCAGGGTAGGGCAGCTGTATGCACCCTGGGCTATCACACCACCTAAATAATCAGATTGTGATTCAGAACTAAGAATGTAATATATATACTGCTCAAAAGAATTAAAGGAACACTTTTAATCAGAGTATAGCATAAAGTCAATGAAACTTATGGGATATTAATCTGGTCAGTTAAGTAGCAGAGGGGTTGTTAATCAGTTTCAGCTGCTGTGGTGTTAATGAAATTAACAACAGATGCACTAGAGGGCAACAATGAGATGACCCCAAAACAGGAATGGTTTAACAGGTGGAGGCCACTGATATTTTTCCTCCTCATCTTTTCTGACTGTTTCTTCACTAGTTTTGCATTTGGCTACAGTCAGTGTCACTACTGGTAGCATGAGGCAATACCTGGACCCTACAGAGGTGGCACAGGTAGTCCAACTTCTCCAGGATGGCACATCAATACATGTCATTGCTAGAAGGTTTGCTGTGTCTCCCTGCACAGTCTCAAGGGCATGGAGGAGATTCTAGGAGACAAGCAGTTACTCTAGGAGAGCTGGAGAGGGCCATAGAAGGTCCATAACCCATCAGCAGGACCAGTATCTGCTCCTTTGGGCAAGGAGGAACAGGATGAGCACTGCCAGAGCCCTACAAAATGACCTCCAGCAGGCCACTGGTGTGAATGTCTCTGACCAAACAACCAGAAAGACTTCATGAGGGTGACCCAAGGGCCCCATGTCCTCTAATGGGCCCTGAGCTCACTGCCCAGCAGCATGCAGCTCGATTGGCATTAGCCATAGAATACCAGAATTGGCATTATGCTGCCTGTAACATCATTCAGCATGAAGCAGTTTGGTGGTGGGATAATGATTATCTGGGGAGGCATATCCATGGAGGTTCACACAGACCGCTACAGGCTTGACAAAGGCACCTTGGCTGCCATTAGGTATCAGGATGAAATCCTTGGACCCATTGTCAGACCCTATGCTGGTACAGTGGCTCCTGGTGCACGCACAATTCCTGGCCTCATGTGGTGAGAGTATGCAGGCAGTTCCTGGAGGATGAAGGAATTGATACCATTGACTGGCCACCCACTTTCTGCCTAAATCCAATAGAACACCTCTGGGACATTATGTTTTGGTCCATCCAATTCCACCAGGTTGCACCTCAGACTGTCCAGGAGCTCAGTGATGCCCTGGTCCAGATCTGGGAGGAGATCCCCCACAACACCATCTGTCATCTCATTAGAAGCATGCAGCGATGTTGTCAGGCATGTATACAAGAACACAGGGGCTGCAATTTAATTTTGGCAAAATGGACTAGCCTGCACATAATTTTTTCACTCTGATTTTTGGAGGTCTTTGAATTCAGGCTCTGTAGGTTGATCATTTTCATTTCCATCAAGCGATGTGGCATCCTTTAGTTCCTAACACATTACCCAGTCTATATCAGTATAGATATCAGGAGGATTTCTTTTCCCATTGAGATCTGATGTGTTTTCAAAGTGTTCCTTTAATTTTTGAGCAGTTATATTATATACAGTATATATATATAAAATATATATATATATTTTTTACCAACAGAAAATAACAATAAGGGTGAAGGAAATTAAAGATCACTTATGGCAAAAATCTACAGTAATGTGTTGAGTTATAACCTACTGCAAGGGTCTGAAAATTAAATTCAAAATGTAAATATAATCTTTATAGCCACTGAAGTTATTCCAAACCATATTCTCAGCCTATCCTCTGTGGGGATATGACCTTTCTCACTTAATGATTACATTTATAGTCACTATAACTATCTTATGCCTGACTATTGCTCCAGGAAATTAGGACATATGACCTGCAATATAACTTTGCAACCTTATTGCACAAGCCATTAGAGTCTCTCCTTACACTTAGCAATGAAATGTTCTGAATTACATTTTCACAAACTGGACATGCAGGTCACGAACCTTGTAAAGCCCCTTTCTCAGTGAGATTTAGAGAGTGACCTTGTATGGTCACAACCTGATGAAAGATGTTCTGTTCCTTCTGGTGACAAACTATCAGTATGGCACATCTAAATAATTACCCCTCTTCAAAAATGTTTTTATTTGAAAACTAAGTGAATGAGCATGTTGTACAGCTGACTCAATGAGTCCTCGTAGAGATTGTCTTCCTGATATCACATGATATGTATCCATCCATTATCCATCCCACTATATCCTAACTACAGGGTCACGGGGGTCTGCTGGAGCCAATCCCAGCCAACACAGGGCACAAGGCAGGAAACAAACCCTGGGCAGGGCGCCAGCCACTGCAGAGCACACCCACACACCAAGCTCACACTAGGGACAATTTAGGATCGCCAATGCACCTAACCTGCATGTCTTCGGACTGTGGGAGAAAACTGGAGCACCCAGAGGGAATCCATGCAGACACAGGAGAACATGCAAACTCCACACAGGGAGGACCCGGGAAGTGAACCGGGTTTCCTTACTAGGAGCTGCAGCGCTACCACTGTGCCACCGTGCCACCACATGATATGTATGTTACCTAAAAATGTAAACTTTTTAATTAGTAATCTATTCTGTGTATTTTCATATCATACTCCACTCTGCCTTTAGATTCTTCCAGTATCATGTCATTGTTAAAGTCCTTCATTCTGCCAAATGTGTTTCTTGTGGCTTCACAGGGATAATTACAGCACATTCTCTTAATTTCCTGTAGGCAATATGACAAGATATTTAAGCAGAGTTTAGTGTTCATTCTTTATGCTTTAAGCAGTGCTCTAGTTCTTCGTTTCCTGTAGTTTATCATGCCTCAGATCTTTTTGTCTTTTTTTCTGTATATTTTATAAATATTTTTGTCTTTTATTACAGTACAGTATATACTCTTCTAGGCATGCATTCAACAAGATGCTAGAAAATTTCCTTTGTGATTTTGTTCCACAATGACACACAGTTCCTGTAGATTTTTACCACATTTTCACAGAACAAACCTCCAGTTCCCAGCAACTCTGATTTTGTTACATTGTAGGACATTTGGTATAAAATGTTGTTACTATCCTTTTCTCGGATCATACATTGTGGCATGGCACATTATCCATTTGAAAAGGGGTAGACTGTGACTGCAAAGGGATAAAAATGGTCATCTACAATGTCTGTAGTACTGACACAAGAATGGTTTCATTGATTCAAGATGTTTACTGCAAATTCTCAGCCTACCAACTGCATTTTACAGCATAAACTGAGATCTTTCTGACCAAATTTTGCTTCTGTGATTTTGATTTTTTTCATTTTTGGTAATAAAATGCCACTGTTACTTCCACTTCCTGTTCTTTTCCGACAGAAGGCATAACCTGGTGTTGCCTTACATTGCTATAGCTTGTCTGCTTCAAGGCACTGCATAACATGCTGTTTATTCAGTGCTGCCTTTGTGCACCACTGTTTTAAAAAGCAGCTATTTGAGTATTTATGGCTTTCCTGTTTTCATGAACAAGTTTGGTCATTCACCTCTTAACTATCTCATTAACATGCTGTTCTCACTTACACATTGAAGTGCTTTCTCATTTTTTTTTTATTTTTAATAAATTTGCAAAAATCTCAAGTAAACATTTTCACGTCCCCATTATGGGGTGTTGTGTGTAGAATTCTGAGGAAAAAAATAATTTAATCCATTTTGGAATAAGGCTGTAACGTAAAAATATGTGGAAAAAGTGATGCGCTGTGAATACTTTCCGGATGCACTGTATGTTTTTAATGGGTTTATAATTGTATTATTATTAAGGACATCAAGCCTTTCTTTAGAGAGAACTGGATTGAGCTCATGAACAGTATTCCATGGTGTTAGAGTTTGAGGTGGGTAAGTTTTCATCTTATCTTTCTCTTTGGATACATAGTATATTATTTTCCCTAAAAAAATAAAAGAAAGAATAACATACATGTTTTTTTATGGAGGGATATTTTGTATAAATAAATAAATAAATAAATAAATAAAAAAGTACTGTGAAATGTGAGCATAAATAAATAAATATGTCATGAAATGAGAGCCTAAATAAATAAATATGTCATGAAATGAGAGCATAAATAAATAAATGTGTCATGAAATATGTTTTTCGTTGCTTATTTATTTCATTTTGTCCTAACATTCCTCCAAACCATCATGAAATACAACTTGAAATAAACTGTCACTTTCACTCATCAAAGTTGAGAGGTGGGCTCTAACACACCCTCTAGTTATTGATTGGTGAATCGATAAACAGAATTAATTTGAAAAATGCTTACTACTGCCAATGAAATGGATTCTACTGAAGATATTACGTATTTCAGAGAGAGAATTGAAGATTTACGGAAGAAATTACAACGCTGGCCTTTTTAGACTCGATATAGATGAAACTATTTTGAAATTATCGAAGAACAGGTGGAAGGACTCTACTACACTCCACTTCAGGTGATGTAGTACCCTGCTCTAGACTTCCATCCTTTGACATTCCAGCTGAGTCAATAGAACACCTTCTGTTATGCGGTTTAAAAGTCGACAGATTGCAGATCTATATGGTGTATCGGAGAAGACAATCACAAGGCGAATGAGCCAGTTTGATATATGGTAAGCTGCTACGGCTGTATTAGTTTAGGTACTTTGACATGGAATGCCCAAAGCAGCTCCAACTAATATTTTGAACTGAGTATTTGACCCTTGATTTACGAGTATAAAGTCAGTGCATATTCGCTACTTCAGTGGCAAAGTTGTTCAGTTAATTAATATTATAATGTAATGGAAATAAAACATAAGTAGACAATTCCTATCTTGTCTGTTAAAGAAATGTTTATTCAAAGAAATGAAGGCTATATTGTAGAAGGTGAATACTGAAATGGTATATTTTAATAATAATGGAAAATAACAAAATGTTGGTTCAAAAAGCAAGCTAGTTGCAGCCAAAAATGTTGGTACCACTATAGCATGGTATAGCACTTCAGGAATTAAATTTTGATGACTATTATTATTTTAAAAAATGTTACTGTAATTAATTTATTAGTCAAGATCTAAAAATGTCACCTGTGATTCTGGGAGTAAATAACGGTGGTGACATTAAAGCTAGGAATATGTTTAGAATTTTGTACCTCGCCACTAGTCCACTAAAATGTAGCATCTTCCTGTTTGTGATTGGCTGTGGTGGTAGAGGATTAGCTGGAATTGGGGTCAGTGGATTCAAACTGGATTCATCCAGTCAGTGGATGAAAAGGAAGAGTGGTGAATCACTGTGTCACTTCCCAATCCCGCCCCTCCTGTCATCTTTGAGTGTGGTATTCCTTTTAATCCATCTGCTTATACATTTTCCAGATTCTCTTATTCCATGACAGGAACACAGGGTGTTGGGACTTCTTCCAACAGTATCATGAACTAGCACTGAATGAGATGGCAGCACATCACAGGCGTTATCCTCCATCATTGACTTCCCTTACTTGCTCACAGAGGGCCTTGGGTGCCTGCTGGATGCATTCTCATTCTTCATTCTCTCTTGCTTTTCATTACCAACTACAAATTCCTAGATGTTTAAGATCTTCTTCAACAGTCTCTATGCATTGTTTCCTTGACCAACTTTTTTCACTAACTGGGTAAGTTTAGCAGGTTGGCTCTTGCCTTGGGGCTTCATGTGTGCTTGTGATCCTTTACCAAAATACGATTAAGAAAACTGATGGATGAAAGAGCTTTCTGTTTTGGAAAATCAGCTTTCATACATTAAAATGATCAAATACATGTAAATAGCCAGAGATAGTCATTAATTTGTCACAATTGGAAAATCTGCTTTTAAAAAAGCTCAAGAAATATAGATATATAAACAACATCAAGAACCTCCCAGAAGCACACACAAGAATTGAAAAAAATATGAAAGAAGAAAAAAAACTTCTGATTTGATAATAGAGCTGGGCCTCATTTGAAAAAAGGCCTTATATGAGAGAGTGTGAGTGTATGTACAGCATATTCTGCAGAGAACTGTCATCCCATTTACTGTGGATTAAAGTCTTCCCTTAATGATATGGCCAGCAGGGTCTGTGAATCCATACAACTCCTTTGGGAATGAGCAGGTTTATAAAATAATAAGGGCTAAAAACATAACATTGGATTAAACAGGCAAAATATAGGAATCAAAAACACATTAGAACTTAAGAATACTTGGGGGCTGGAGATAGAACAGAGGGAGAATAGCCAAACATTTATCTGTTCCATCCTCCATTAATCTTTGATGAATATGTGCAGTTCAGTGTAGCTGGGAAGTGCTGGGAAATGCCGTATATTTCTTAATATTAATTGTTACGTGTGTGAACAAGCAGCATTTCAGATTCAATAATATTTGCAATTTAATACTCTCAAAAATAATTTACATGTAGCTTTAGTGAATATTTATTTCAGGAGTGAAAATGCAAAAATATCAGAACTTTTGATTAATGAGATCCTTAGAGTGTATCTGTATTTTTTTGTCCAACTGGCAACTAATAACTGAGCTAACTTATTATCAAGATCTACTGTACAAGCCTTTGGATTAAAAGGTCTAAAAGTCCTTGTTACTTGCAACATTATTAAAATCATTTATATTAATTTATCCCTGTTTCATAATTTTAATTAATATTTGTTATGCATTTATGTCCACAGCCAATTTAGAGAAAGTGCTTTTGGGATAGCTATAGATGTCAAAGAAACTAAGATTAATTTTACATAAGATATAGGGAAATGGATTTCTGTCAGTATTCTATTAATTTTTATTTTCAGAGTAAAAGCTGTACCAAAGTTACAAGACGCTGTGTACATTTAAGGCCAAAAATACTGTAAATGACTTAAGTGATATTTTTAACTTCTTAATGTTTTTTCTTGCTTTCTTCCTGATAATTATTTCAGTATTAAAATGACTCCAATACAGCATCAAATGATGCTTGTAAAATGTTTGATTTCTTATTTGATATTATTAATTCTATCACCCTTTGCTAATCCATTTACCCAGTTCAAGTTTGCAGGAAGCTGCTTCCTATCTTGGCAATATGGGGCAGGAACAAATCTGAACTGGCTGCGGGTCCATTGCAGGGTGCAATCATACACATGCCATACCAGTCCTATACCGAACCTCCAAACAACCAAACCACAATATCTTTGGCTTGAGGGTAAAAGATACATTCAATGTAGACTTCACAATGAAGATGCAAAATTGATGGAGACAGTGCTCAGGTTTGGGATTCATGCCCAGGATTCTTGAGCTCTGATGCGGTTGTGCTAACTTATACACCATTGTGCCTTCCTTTTTATTAATTCTTTCCTTAAAACATTTTAAGTAAAAGTAAATGTAGGTATTACAGTCTTATTCATAATATTGATTAACAAATTTAATTGAACTCAGGTTTAAGGGGGTTCACTTAATCCTCAGGCTGGATAAAGAAAGTTTCTATTTTGATGTTTAAGTCCATATTTGGGAACCTCATTATCACGTGTTTATAATACCATAATACAAACATACATATTATCACCTAATATTTTACAACAACAACATGTATTTATATAGCACAATTTTAAGCAAAGCATGACGCTCAAAGTGCTTCAGAAGATGTCAAAGAAAAAAATGCCAGAAAAAGAACAAATTAAAAAATTAAAAATGCATTAATTAATGAAAGAAAAAAGTGAATGAATTAATTAAAAACAAAAATAGCAAACAAAAATCAATAAGCACTGAAATAATACATATAGGGTGAGTCCCAGGTTACAGACATTCAACCTACAACATACGAAAGGGGGCCGCAGCTGCGATGCATGCAACTCAGTAACTGCCGCTCCATCATCTTCTGCCTTGGGACGCTGCAACCGTGGCTGGACGGGAGGCTGGAGGGCGATTTGCTGTTTCAGCGAGTGTAGTGTCCCTTGGGCGTCTCCTGGTCTCAAGCGGTTTCACTGCCCACTCACCGCAAACAGCTGCCCGTTTATTCTCGGTGGGCAGCTGGTAATGCTCAGCTGTGACCAGTTATGGCTGAGCGGAGGCCATTGAGGGTGAATGGGGCATCAGGGGTAGCACTGTAGTGTGCCCTCGAATGCCAGGCGTGTTGAATGGGGGCAGTGGTGCAGCAGACACTGCAGGCAGCATACTGTAGTGTATTAAACTTGCATCATAATAGCTACTGATTCTGTTCTGGCTTACTGCTTAGAAAGAGTTTTCAATGCTCTTTGCCTGGATCATACCTTTACACTAGTGCCTTAAACAGTTAAAAAGTTGGCTGGGGAACAATTTTGGACTTTATGTTTCTTAGACTGTGACCACTACTTTACATTAGCATAATGTTCATTGCTTAAGTGCCCCATGAATTCTACCATACTCTATAGCCAAAGCTATTTTCACAATTGTACTGTATATATGCCTATGAATGACAAGTCTTGTATGTACTAAAAAAAATCAGTAGGCACTCCAGGTTATTTCTATTATTTACATGCAGAAAAATGACCTTGAGGTTTATTGACACTTATAAATTCTTCATGTTCTTGTTTAATGCTCTAGTCTAAAGGCACCAGAAACAGAATAGTTCATTGCTTTGAACCAGTCGATTGTGAAGATGGTTGTCAGTATATAGGAATGTAGAAATAAACTGAATTAAATTCAAATGAGTGAAAATATAACTAAAAGGCAGAAAATGTCTACCTTAGTAATGGCGTAGGTTTTCTTGCTCTGAGGCAACTAAGAATTTTGGCCTTAAAAACATTAAGAAGGACTCCATCCTCCATACTTTTCAATATCTTCTTATATTAATAAAGGTGATACTTTATAACGATATCCAATCCCAAAAAACAACACAGTTTGCACGATATTCTGATCTGAATAAAAACTTCATAGCATTTACTATAGTGATCTGCTATGTATGCATTGTGCTGAATCCCTGAAATCAATGCAATAAATAGAAAACAATACAATATTATGAACAATAGTTGGCATTGCACATAATATTAAAATATCTCAACTATCTGCTATAAACAGCTGTACAAGATGTTATGTAACAATAAAATGAATTTTAAAACTTGTAATGATAATGATATTCAAGGTTGTATACATAAGGATAAGTTACTTTTACTAGTTAACATCCAGTCTCAATATGCTTTAATACATTACAGAAAAACAGCTACCCCCTGCATAGAAAATACACTTTTATGCATATACACATATACAGCACACCATACATAACAGCAACATATTTTATATTGAAGACAAAAAAGCAGTAATACAATTTCCAATCAAAGAAAAACAATGATGGATGTGCAGGTTTTTTTTCCATTGAGTTTCACATAGAAGGCCTGACTCATTGTTGCTTACCGTTTATAATAATCTATTCATTTTCTGTATTTATTTTGTCATTATGTGGTCACAAAAAGAGAGAATTTAAGCAGTTACGTTTGTAAGGCAGAAAATAGCCTGGACATGAATATGTTGCAGGACACCCACATACATATAAAACCACATTCACTTAGATTACTCCCAATTAGAAACACTATATAAACTAACATAGACTGAAGGCAAAGAAACATAGCAAGAATAAGCAGTCTCCATTATGACAGTGATGGCAACTTTAGGTCTGTAGTTGTCAGTCTAAGTGTGCTGCGACCTTTTGATTATATCCATTCTCTGATCCAGCTTAGTGCATACAGATTTGTGGGAAAAAAGTGGCATATCCTGGCAGCAGTGTGTAGCAAGCACAAGGCCCTAGCAGGAGGCACATAATCAAACAAGCCAATTCACAGTTGTCCACTGGTCTGTCTCTGAGATTAGGATTTAAAAAGAATACAGAGAGAAAAGCATACAAGCATAGGGAGAACTGCAAGTAAGTAAGATGACTTGATCTTGAACAGAAATTACATCAGTAAGCAGTAATAACCACTGGCCTACTATGTTGCCCATTTTGTTTATTATTTAATTAATTTGTGCACATTTTTATTATGAGAGAATTTTTATTTAGTATTTATCAGTGAAATGTTCTCCTTTTTAAGAGTTTTCTCTGAAAAATATTGTGCATGTTCCTTGCAGTGTAGAAAACTTTTCATTTTATGTTTGGTAAGAAAACTAAACTGATTTCAGACTTTGTTGCAGTGTTCAGGTTATCACTATTTGCTATAAATACATTATTTTCATCTATATAAAAACATAAAAGAACATCAATTCTAATGCATGATGTGAAGGAATTTATACAGTAATACATTAGCAATATGTTTTGAGTTGCATGTTTTTCAGTGTTTGAAAGCTGCGATTGAGAAAACAGGGTAAATGGTTTTGACAGTCTTCACACAATGCACAAAGAAATGTCTTTTGTCAGGTGATATTTATTTATTTATTTATTATCATTTAATTCTCGTAAGCACAAAAGATGGGATTGTCATCTGGCATTATGGAAGTGACTAAAAAGTGTTGGCAGGAAATGTACCTACAAAATCTAATCACTTAATGCACTTTTTTGACAGTCTTGTTGCAATATGACTCATAATAAATTATATTTAATTGGGCCTATGATCATTTTCTTAGATTAAGGGGTTGTATCATATAAATAATATGGAAGACAATTTAATACCTTTTAAAATTACAGGTCAACTGGCAGCTCTAACTTGCAGAAATGAGCTCAAGGCAGGGAGAATCTCACCATTAATGGTATCCTACTCAGTCACGTATTTACAACCAAAGGGACTCATTTGGAATAATTAGTCAGCCCTAGCAGCATACATGCACGTTCAGGGTGTAATAGCAGTGCACATATTGTATTAATGAGTAAAGGCTTAACTATAAACTATAAGACCTCTAGTTCTTTTACCTTCACTGACTTGGTGTGTTGTGACTCTGAGCAATTCATGTAACTTGTTTGAGCTCCACTTGTAAATGTATGCAGTGTTGTAAGATAAAGATTGTATATATAATTTCATTAGTGTATCAGTTGGCTGACTCTTGGGCAGGCTGCTGTCATGTGGAAACTGGTCATTCTCCCATTCCAGTGCCCTCTCCAGTTCTATGCACCACCTGAATAGGATTAGGCGGGTTTTAAAAAATGGATGGACACATACAGGCTGTAAAGTATATTTATCACTCCATATCATTGGCATAATCTTTTTCCCAGGTGGATCTGCAAAGGCAGCTACAGCTAATGGTGACACATTCGTTGATTTTGCTAATAACTGACCCCACACCACTCTATATGTGTTTATTTTTGGTAGTATTTTAAAACAAGATCAATTATAGTTGGCTTTTTGTTTTGTGTGGCTTATTTGCTGAAAGTATTTCACTTTATTTGTTTTAAATTCTGGTTGTCTTTGTCAGGTTATCTGGATATAAACTATTTCATTTCCAGCTTTGTAGGATTAACTGGATTTGAAGGGTTAGATTGATTCCCGGGGTTAAGTCTTTGCCTTAGCTAGATATTTTCCATTTTTGTATTTTACAGAATAAATGGATAAGTCTTTCTACTATGAAGTTTTAAAGTAAGATCTTAGCCTTTCTGTATTTTTATCAAAAAAGCAATCAGTTTGAAATTTGTTTCTTTGCTGTCACACCACACTTGCTCAATAAACTTAAAAATCATTCATCACAAATGAATATTTTATAGTAACTACTAAACATAAACTATAAAGTATAATTATGGCATTCTTAGTCTGTAGACTGTTCTCGAGTACACTTTGAAATTTGGGTGTATTTTAAATAACACAAATTCAGTGCCATTAAAGACTGTACTAAAAAACAGGCAGGGTACTCAGACACATACAAGTGCAGTCTTACTGATTAATGTAATTTTTGCTAGTGAAAATACTGTGTATATCACGATTTTCTGTTTTGAGTTTGCTTGTCAGTTACATTTTTATTTAAAGTTAAGCTTTGCCCATATATTTTTAGTTCTTAAGTCCTTAGTTAGGCTCTTGATTTCTACTGCTTTTTCATGTATGTATTGTAAAAAGAAAGACCAACACTGAAAAGATTTGGGACATCAGTGACCCCATATAATGTAAAGGAGACAGAAAATAAACAGTGTTTACACAAAGACTAAGCAGTTTTTGGATGCAAGTCAAACAAAGAACTGAGCGTGGTGGGGTTTGAGGTCATATGGGGTGTGGGCAGGAAGGTGTGGGTCCAGAGGGCAGACAATGGAAGTGACAACAACAAACAACAACATTATTTGATGTAGTTCAAAGTGCTTTACAAGATGAAGAAAGAAAGGTTATAAAAAAAAAAATATAAAAATAGATTAGGCAGTACTAAGTAACAAAGAATAAAGTAAGGTCCGATGGCCAGGAGGACATAAAAAAACAAAACAAAAAACTTCAGAGGGCTGGAGAAAAAAAAAAACAAAATCTGCAGGGGTTCCAAGGCCACAAGGCCACAGACCACTGGGCATTCTACCTAAGAAATAATCTGATTCAGTTGTGATGGTTTCAGGCTTCACATGGAAGAATTAGATGATGATGTCATATGGACATCTGGCCTTTAAGCCATCAATGTAGGTACTGCATGATGCCCTGATCAGGTGGTGGTAGCGTAGAATCGAAGCAATGGAGGCTTCAATAATCTGTTCTGCAGAGGAAGGAAGAGATAAGGCATCAGACAACAGTGACAACCCTGGTTTGGCAGGAAAACTGCCATCATTAAAGCCTTGCTGCCTCCCAAGTGCAATATTGTGACAATGTAGTAATATATTTCCCTTAGATTGACTTTTCCATTATGTAAATTTTGACACCATTTATCAGTGCTTTGTTGCTTTTCATTGTTGGCAACAGTGTTCATTACCAACCACATGATGGTTGTTGATCTGCCTATGTCATCAGCAGCTGCAGGTCATTTAAGATGTTGGAGCAGCCCATGAATAAAAAACATAAAACAACTCAGACATTGTTATATTATTTATGGAATGTTATAAAGTTATTAGCTGCACCATTCTAAAAAATAGCAGCTTCAGACTGTTCTTAATTATTAGATCTTCTGCTCATTTATCTCCAGGTTCTTTCTGAAATCTGTATATTAAAATCTTTTTGGTAAACCACTCTGTCACCACTGTCTATAATATACATAAAAATAATAATCATAAATATTATGTTAAAATGGCAAAAAATAGAATCATAATGTTAGAAACATGCTCTTGACATGTGCTTCTGTGACCTGTGCTATTTCTGTAAGTGTCATTCAGAGTTCTGCAGCTTTGTCAGAAGCATCTGTAATTTATCAGCTATTACAAAAAAAAAATGGGGAATTGGTTACCACTTTGATCTGGTTATGGATGTGTTAAGCCATGGGATAAAAGACCAATCCCCTGGTACATCTTTGCTGATGACACTGTAGTGTATTGTTGCATCAAAAAGAAGCGTTGAGAGGAAGTTGCCAGAATGGAGAAGGTTTTGGAAGATAGATGACTGAAATAAGTGGGGAAGAAAACCAAATGTATGAGGTTTAAGGACACAGAAGCTGGCAGGAGAGCTATTTAAAAGAGTGGATAAATGTAAATATCTAGGATCAGTGGTAGCCCAAGATAGAAAATTACATGCAGAGTTAACCTGTACAGTACACTGTGGGTGGAAGAATTGGGAGAAGATATCAGGAATATTGTGTGATTGGAGAATTAAAGTAGAGTTAAAGGTAAGGTTTTGAGACAGTGGTATAACCAACAATGATATATGGAGCTGAGACATGGGCAGTAAAGAGAGTAGGAGAAGAAAGTTAAATGTGGCAAAATTATAATGTTAAGATGGATGTGTAGAGTTACAAAAAGGACAGAATAAGATAGACAATCAGAGGTGTAATAAAAGAGGAAAGTACAGGAAAGTAGGTTGAAGTAGTATGGACAGGTGATGAGAACAGACAATGAATATGTGGGCAAAAGAGTGGTGGGATTGGAAGTGCAGGGGAAAGAAGCAAAGAGGAAGTTGGGTGGATAAAGTAAAATAAGATCAAAGGGCAAAGGTTCATCTGGGGGAGGGCGTCAGGACTGAGCTATAATGAAAAAAGATGATCAAGCATCAACCACTAGAAAGTAAGGAAAAAAGATGAAGAAAAAAGAAGTCAAAATAGTTGGGGAGACCACACTAATTTCATGCAGAGAAACTTAACTACCAAAAAGATGGCTAGAGGGGAAATGTTTAAAAGTCTCACCTTTCATCAAGTAATTTGGATGCTTTCATGTGGTCTCTGGTTGGGGTATCCAGTTCAAAATAAACTTTTCAGATGTGTTTAATTGCACACTTATTTAGAAATCAGGCAAGCTCAACTGACAAAAACTAAAAACCCCCTGTTTATCCTAATACCATTGTGCAGACTCCATTTACTGGTTCCTGTAAATGGACAGCCTTAAAATTACATGTTTTGTTGACATTTGGGAAGAAACAAATAGTAAATACAACAACAAACAAATTATATTAATGGCATTTTTAAGAAAATGTTAATGTCCAGTTACAATGTATTTGATGAACTAAAAATTGTAAAAAGTATGTTTAGTACATAGTCATCTTTCATAAGTAGCTCACTTTTGTATTAATGGCTGGAATTGTAGTAAAAGTTATGTTTTTATATTATTATTGTTTGCAGTGAAACTCTTACTTCTTAAATCGCATGCAACCCATCACCAGTGTAATATGAACTATATTGTAAAGCTTCCTCAGTCCACCCAACAAATCTACCCACCCAAAATGCAAAAGTGTTCACTGTTATTGTGTTGTATTGTGTAGTGACACAAATGGCATTATACTATTGTCCATTTCAATTGATAGATTTTGGGCTATTTTTAAGGAGATTTTAGGCTAAAGCTCCAAGTGATATCAACCAACCTGAGTGCAGCATTACTGGGTTTATAATAAATATCAGAAGCAGACAGGTCTTCTTGTTTTTTTATTTTATTTTATTTTGATTTGATATACTTTTTAGGTCCTGAGAGTAATTTGTCTTTCATGTGACCTATCAGGGTCACAGTGCAGGGTCAACCATTGTACAGCACTCAAGGAGTTATTTTCAGATTAAGGATCATTTCTGACAGTATAATGGGATTTGAACCGGCAACCATTTAGCTGCCAGCACAGATTCTTACCCTCAGAGCCACCATTTCACAAGCTGAGTGGAAAGGCATCTTCTGGTGAGCACCTCACATGCTTGCAAGTGCTGTATTCTTTACTGATGGTGGTGTGTGTGGAAGTAAATTGAAGTGTGTTTTTGACTAGTCTTGAAAGGAGAAACAAGATATTCAGTGTTATATTGTTGAGGGGCACTGCATTTCTTTCAAAAATACCTCCTTTCTGTTTTTTCACAAGCCAGGAGGAACTTATCTGTGACAGGGTGGGAAACTGGTTCACAACAAGCAATTACCTTAATCAGCATAATAGAATAGGTTTTGAATGTGCATACATTATTAAAAGTGGATGTTCTAGTGGATGATGGACAGTACATCAAGGTGGTGTGGCTTTTGCTTACAGATTGTGAACCCATATATGATGCAATTTTCTTTAAGATATGCATTTAAAAACTGATACTTTTTTTCATGGGTAATTTACTGCATATTTCATAGTACAACAATAAAATTTCAGTATTCTGACAACAAAAGTGCCTAACCAGGAGTCCCTAATTACCAGGCTGAATTTTGTGCATGTTTAGATTGCATGCAAATGTAATTTATGTTGGTGCAATATCTGAATATATTTGGCATGCCAACATAGTTGTGAAAGTGAGTGTCATATTTCTTCTTAAAACAATTTAGAGTTAAGCTGAGTGAAAAAGCCATTAAACCCTAAAGATGCCCATTGGTTGGCAGAAGCAGTCAGGTTCTGAAAATTGGCATGCAATTGCACTTATAAATAGTTCTGTACAAAGTACAATTTTATGAAAACAATGGAGCCTTGTAAATGCAATGATTTGTTGCAGATCATTTCATCTTGCAATTTTCACATTTGAAAATACTACACTAGCTGATGAAGAACAGGAATATGTTATAGATCATCCACAAACTGTATTCTCTGACAAAGTAAAACCATTGTATGAAAATGCTGCAACTAGAGGTAAAATGTTGTCTAACAATGTGTTTGTTCCATCATAGGTGGCTGTGTCATGCTGAAGAGTGGAAAAAGACGTCGAACTGGACAATTTGTAAACATCAAATGTCACCAAATGGAGGTTGAACAACACAGTCTCACCTTCCTAGCATACCGGAGGCTTTAGAGGAAAGGACTTTAGAGACACTGGAGGAGGAAAAGTGAATGTAGCCGTCCCCAACTGACAAATTGTTGAATCAAAATTCCGTTCTGTGTGTTTATTCAGTACATGCTCTTCATTGCATCAAACATTTTTGCCCTCTAGCAACAACTTTTTCCAAAACCTGCCAGACACGCTTTCATGCATAATCTACTATTTATGCACCCAGTATCTCTTAGAAGCAGAGAGGATGCCTTCCTCAATATCAGGACTAAATACTTTTTAATGAGGAATTTAATTCAATGCATTTCCTCATAACCATAGACATTAAAAGGAAATATTCCTCTTATTCTCTGAAACAACAATTCAGTGACATATTTATTCCTCCAAAACAAATCGCAAGAATATAAATGTCACCTGATTTGTAATAACAATAAAGATCCAAAATAGCTAGTGAGACAAAATATTAATTCAAATGCTATAAACTGTGACTTTAACAAATCTACTAGCATTAATGCATATTAAAGCAAGAATACCAGAAAGAAACCTGAACTAAAAATGTGAAATAGTTTAATTCGCATATATAATTTAATGGTCCACTAAAATTTCAGAGCATGAGCTAAAGATTCTTTTTAATAAATGCAAGCGATTCTACTTTATTACCAATGTGTTGGCTGTTTTCCTATTCCATGGCTTGAAGAAGCATGCTTTTCTTATCCTGATTACTGACAGGAAGAAATAAACACAAACTTCCCTTTTATTTGCATCTGATCATAAAAGTGGGTACATAACATGCACTATTATTTGTGACTGGATAGAAAGGGAGATGGGTGCATTTGTGTTGATGAACTAATACCTTTTGCCCACAAAAGATTTATAATACACAATAACTTGAAAGGAAAATGTATCTTCTTACCTTTGCTCTGTATTTTTAAGACACGATGAAACATGGTTTCTGGTTTTCTAAATGTGTTAGTGAATGTTCATAAGCATGAAAGCATTTCATTTGGAGATGAACTGTTCAACTTTGTTCAGACCTATAGACAATAGTGTCCATATGCCTTTAATAACTATACTAAAAACATATACTGATATCTGCTACATTGTTGGTCCACTTTTGGCCAGTAAATGTACACTGTCTGTATACATACAGTACACCAGATATCCCAAGTCTCTGGAAATTCGGTTGTCTCTCAGAAATCAGAGTGTTCTCCCCGGGCTCCGGCAAAGTGATTCCCAATCTCCGAAAATCGGTCCTGGAACCCAGAGGTGACTAAACCTCAAGGCAGAAAATGAATACTTTATTTTTCCACAGGGGGAAAATTTAAAAATTTTTTAGAAGCTCCAATAAATAAATAAATAAAATATGATAAAACAAACATTTAAAAACTTCTAGTTTAGATAACAAAAAACTGCATATCAATACAGGGGGTTTTAGGTGGCGTAAGATGAAAAGGGAAAACCGGGGCTCAAATTGTGCCTCAGGTTTATATTTAAAGGCATTAATATTTGGATAGAGTAGTGTTCACAAAAGGAACAGGCCTAATAGGCCTTGATTCCTTCTTTGAAGTCACCAGCATTAAGAACGATTCATCAAAAAGACATTGGGAAAGTGAATAATTTCTGTTGCTGAGTCAGCCAAGACGATGTGACTTACTTTCTCTAACAGTGCGTGGTTGAATTCAGTTTGGAATTCAATGTCTGGATCGCCCTTTGGTTTTAAATATAATGTGCTCCATTTTCATCACTGCATATTCACAAAATCTTCAGTCCTCTTCCCGATTTTTCCACTCAGTCTGATGAAACCCCTTCAACATTAAAAGTGTCTGAAATAAGATAATAAACTATTTACAAACTCTGTGCTGATCTGTTATAATTTTTTTTTCATTCCACAGTAGGTCAACACTGAAGAATCCACAAGATAACCAGTGTCTCCTCAGACCACTTCACTGCGACCCAAATAGATCATATTTGAATTTCAAATTTCAGTCACTGTTGGATATGCAAGCAAGACAGGGGTGGATATTGCATCTGACCATCATTAAATGACTGAAAAGACATGGAAACCAACAGGGAAAATAGCAAGTTTTAAAGTGCATTTCCTGAAAGACCAAAGAAAAACAGGAATTCAAATGCTTATTAACAGCAATTTCCAGGCCCTTCAAAAGTTACTAGATTAAGAGTATGTAGACATCCAGAGCCAGTGGGCAAACAACAAGAAGACAGTAGTTGATGTATATGAAGTGGGCCTTGAAAGAAGAAAATTCCAACAGAAAGACTGGTTGAGATCAGAACTGTATAGAAGATACAGCATAGGAAACAAAAGAAGGCAAGCAATGAACAATAGGATAGTGACCAAGTAAAAGCACAAAGGAATATGAAAAGATAAACAGAGAGGTAAAGAAAAGTATAAGAAGAGACAAGAGGAGATACATTAAGACCTCACTCAAGAAGCAGAGAAGGTATCAGCCATTAGCAACATGAAACAGATGCATAACACAACTAAGAGGCTTTCAGGAAAAATTACATCCAGTAAGACCAGTAAGGGTGAAAATACAGTAGGAAGATACTTACTGCGTAAAGCTATATGTAGGTAGAACACTTTGAAGATCTTTTAAATAGACAAACTACAGAATCTTCTCCTAAATCTCAGAGGTAGAAACAGATTTACCCATCAATTCTGGGAAACCACAAGCAGAGATCAACAGGGTGATAGTAAAACTTAAAATAAGAAATGTGGGATTTTTGAGGGGCCATTCGAACTGATGAAAGATCGATTTGTCTTTTGGTGGAGCTGGTTGAATCTTTGGCTATGCCTCCTTTTCTGATCCTTTTCAATATAAGTTCTCAATCCGTTTTTCTGAGTCATTACAAGAACTAGGCAATGCTACTTGGGATCCCTAAACTAGAGGCTGCGGTGAGGATAAAAAATGCAGAGCAAAAGCCTCTAGATAGCTTTAACTCTTTTTAGAACATTAGAATATTAGAACAATCTAGGCGGAACATGCCGTTCAGCCCAACAAAGCTTGCCAGTCCTAACCACTTATTTCTTCCAAAAACCCATCAAGTCCATAAATCTTACTGTAGCTTATTCATTATTTGTGTAAAGAAAAAAATTCCTAATATTTGTGCAAAATTTATCCTTAACAAGTTTCCAACTGTGTCTCCTTATTCTTGATGAACTCATTTTAAAATAACAGTCTCAATCCACTGTACTAATTCCCTCCATAATTTTAAACACTTCAGTCATGTCACCTCTTAATCTTCTTTTGCTTAAACTGTATAGGCTCAACTCTTTTAACATTTCCTCCTAATTTATCCCCTGTAGCCATGGAATCAGCCTAGTAGTGTTCTTTGGACCTTTTCTAGTGCTGCTATGTTTTGTTTCCAGGGCCCTTCCCTCATGTGACTGAAGCATTATTAATCATGCATAACAACAGAGGCTGAGACGAGAGGCAAAATGCAAGCTAAAAAGTGACAAGAGGATGGAGCCCAAGCTCTGTACAAAAACAGGTATCTTTCACTGCTCTGGGGATACTTACCATTGCCTATAAACATAATTATCCAGTTCCCTCCTTGCACACCCAGCTTTCATTTATTATTATGTTATGTCCATCATAAAAGCATTAGAATCTCTTCTATAGTGTGGATTTTGTAAAGAGGAAATTCAAGTAAAATATGTGACTGTTGGCAAGTTCATTATTCAGACTCTTGGCACTACCTTTCTATGGTGTACTGGATTGGTGGGGCTGAGTGAAAGAGGCAGCTCAGCTGACGTCACCAAGAAGCACTTGCTTGCAGTATGAGAAGCGTAGCTGCTTGGCCTCCTATTAGGGTCAAGCTGCTTCTCAAAGCTTTTGTAATCCAGACATTGCAAGTTCACGACTCGCCATTAGCAGTTATTACAGTACAAAATTGTGAAATAAGATAGCTTGAGGTTTGTCCATGGTACACACATGTACAACTGAATGTATACAGTGACCAGGAAATCAGCTTCTGATCTTTTTCTTTGTACAGTAGTACTGAGCTGTTCCTTCTGATTCCAACCGACATTCCTGGAGTCACTTCTTAAGCAGAGTTCTTGCCTTTACAAGGTCAATGAACTGTTGTCCACCTTGTCCAGTTGCCTTTTACAGTATATAAAAGTACACTGCAAATGTATGTAACCAGGTAACCATGCTAATACACTCTGTATATTAAGCAATGAGCTCTGGATTCCAGATACTTTCTTGCTATTCCATAAGATTACATTGTTTTGGTTGTTTCATCAATTAGACATATCACTTTTAAAATACATATGTCTATTTTTTTGGTTTCTTTTTTAAGCAGCTAACATTCTAATTACAGTCCTCATGTTTTGCCATTGTCTCCCTTGTGATTGCTAGCAATAGTTCTGAAATCTATCTGTTTGGAGTCAAACACAGATGACCAGAAAATCTTTAGGGACGCAGACTGAGGCTCTTTGAGGCTCTGATTGTTCAGTGTCTACACAAAGCACTTCATTGAGTAAACCCCAAGAGATAAATGCTTATGATTTCCTAAAATTAACTAAAGTGTGTATTTTAACCACTGCTTAATAGGAAGTGGTTAATTGTGGCTAGCGTCTATCAGTTCTGTTCTCTTTCAGTTCACAAATGGGTTTTATTATCTCGAGAGGATTTACAGTATTTTTTATAATTGTGAACTGGCTGCTACATTATATCCACACTGTAATGTATAATAGGAACGAAACCCTTAAATAACACAGCCTCCTTTGAGGTTAAAACAAGGCTGCTGCCACAGTGAATAACAGCAAAGCTGTATTATATTTGATTATTACAGTTAATGAAATGGATGTATAATAGATTTAAATGTATTAAAAATAGTTTCAAACTAGCCTTAATATTACAAAATATTGTGATCTTTTAGCACTTTGTAGAAAATAATTCTTGCTTAGGACACATATATTCAATTTGAATAGAATTGAACTTTATACTTCATACTCAAAATCTCAAAGAATTTTCAGGAAAACTGCAATAAAAAGTGAATCAACAGATTATATTACAAGATAATATCATGGTGCATCAGTATACCATCAGACACATCATTTTAGCATTTTAATACACAGTGAAAATACTGCAATAAAAAGTTAGACATCAGGACATTTAGTTGATAGA
>NW_024378679.1:0-11198 GCF_016835505.1 Polypterus senegalus
AATTTTTGGTGCTCTAGTTTGCTTTTTTTTTGCTCATTTAACTTTTCATCACAAGTATTAGAACATCATTGTTACAGAGATTCTGGTGGTAGAATTTGTTTCAAAATATACAATAAGATACAAAGACATGTATGTGTCCATCTACAGTATCTTTCGCATCCTGCTACATCTAATCTCATGGATACTAGATTTTGAAGCCTATTGTAGAGCAAAAGGCAAAAGACAGGATGCAGCCTTGCAAAGAACACAAACAGTGATATTAAACATTTGTAAAAATATCTTACTTCCTATATGCTGCCATTGTGGCTTATTAATGACATATGACAATTTACTCCAATCATGTGTAGTAATAAGTATCTAACATTCTAAGTCACTATAATCCATCACCAAGTATAATTTCCAATTTAATATTACTCACATCTCCTGAATTATTTCTAAAACATTTCTTTAAATAAACTCTGTTAATAGTTGTATCCTAGTAGATAACTGATAGATAAGTGCAATCACAACCCAACACTCTATAAGCTACTAAATTTCTCTCTATTATAAAAAAAAAAAAATCCTGGAGAGAAACAGTAGGTCGCCGAGACATGATCTTCATGTTAAGATCACGGAAGGCACTTAAAAGACGCACGAGACTAGTTGAGATTGGCCACAAGGCGTCTCGCGGGGACCTTAAACATGAGACTTTGTGCCAAAACATTGACCCAGGACCATCTGGCAAGGACATAGAACATGAGATTCTTGCAAGACACACCCTACTTACAAATAAATAAGAGCAAGGGCAGCCAACAACAAACTCAGTCGTGTTTTGGCTTTAAGCACACACAGATCCAGGGCTCTCAGTGCATATAAAGCGTATAAAGGCAATACATTTTAAATGAAAAGTAGATGACTAAGCAAAGAAGAAAGCAGCGTGGAGAAAAGATACCCAAAAGCATTGGAGAGACAAAAAAGAAAAAGAATAATCTAGGTGCAAATTCAGAAAATAAGGAAAGTAATTATCAGTCTGGAATAAGTGGAATTGAAAAAAAAAAGCACGTCCAATTGGAACGTTGGTGCTATGAACATGCAGACCAAGTTAGAGATTATGAAAGCAATGGAATTCAAAGGCTCAAAAAAAAAAGTTGGTGTGATACACATGTAGACAAAGTTAAAGATATGAAAGTAGGAAAATTAGAAAGTATAAAAAAAAAAAAAAAGTAAAGATCGCAGGAGTGCAAACAAACGGAAATTATTACTTGAAAAAGGGAAAATAATCACCACGAGCTAGGTGTTATTAAAAAAAAAAAAAAGCAAGGTCAGAAATAAAAGAGTAGAAAACAAAGTAAACCGTCATAAAAAGGTTAAAAAACAAGGGGGCCAAACACATGCAGAGCAAGATACAGAATATGAAAGCAGAAAACAATGACATCGCATTAATCTGAAAAAGAAAGAGAAATTATTACTCGGAGAAATAACTAAAAGGTAAATAGAAGATATGTCAGAAATATGTATATATTGTAGGCTTTGAACTTTAAGTCAAGAGAATTTCAAAAACAGATATTACCTCACATGCATTTATTGGTTACTTTGCAAAAAAAATTATTAACAGCTGATGATGTACATTGTTTTGTCTGTGCTGAAATTCCAAACAGAGAAAGCTATCCAGAATTATGGTACAAAGTCATTAAACATGTCTTACGGAGTTCATTCAAAAGATTCAGAACGTTGGGACTCCAAATATTGTTTTTACAGAAGTTCTGAAACAAAAGTGAAACTAATGAAATAGCAACAATTCAAAGAAAAAAAATCTTAAAAGTGTGTATCCGAAAACAAAACAAGGGTTGGCGGAAGCCCCTAGTTTTGTAAAGAGTAAATCTGGTTAGCTTTTGTGCTGGTAATTTACAACAAAGTTGGCTTGGCCCATTTTTGTTGATCCTTCAGTGGCATGTAAGGCCTTCTTTTTACTAAAAGTACAGATGCGACAGTGGACACTTCAGTTGCTGAGCTTACTCTACAGCTCTAGCATTAGCTAACCTTTACACAGCTTCTTTCTGAATTATAACCACAAATTTTAATCAAGAATAAGCTTATAGCTCTGCAGACTTTAATAGGCAGAGAGGAGCCTGAAGGACATTCATATCAAATTGAATTCTAGAATCCATACCACATCCACTTCAGAACAGGTCATCCAGCTTAAGTGAAGTATGTTTGGGCCCAGCCAGTACTTGGATGAGAAACCACCCCCAAATATGATCAGGCACTGATCTGTGAAGTTGTAGAGGACATGGCAACACGCACAGCGAGCAGAGGAAGACAACATAAAAGGACATGCAAGGAAAGTTCTTTACCTAATCCTGAGGCACACAGTATTGAATAAATAAGACTGACATGTTAAAAGTGTTTCATATGCGCCAAGACTAGATTAGAACTCTTTTAAGTAAACACCCAGCCAAAACTTGAATTATCAGTTTTAATTTTGCTGTTTAATAAGCTCTGAGAAAAAAAAAAAACTGCATTAGGTAATCATCTAGCTTTTACATGCTTTAAGCTGAACTGGAAACAAAGGTGCCCTGGGTCACAGAAGAATATATACTCTCCCACAGCAGTGCATTAGAACAAGAAGACCATTCAGGATTAACATCACTTAGAGATCTGTACATAGACAACGCCATTGCATCCTACAAACAATTACACTCCAAATTTAACTTTCCAGCAACACATTTCTTTCACTACCTTTAAATTAGAAACTTTGTTAAACAGAACCTACCCAATTTTCCTCACCTCCCACCTACCTATATGCCGGAAAAAATACTGATCAGTCTTGAGGACTCAAATAGCATTTCCGTAATATATAAAACAATTTTACAGTCCCACCCTTTCAAAGATCCAAGAGTACAGTGGGAAAAGGATCTCTCACTCAATATCTCAGAAAAGGAGTGGAAAGTAGCAATGCACAGAAATCACTCCAGCTCCATATGCACAAAACATTATTATGAATTACATACATTAATATGAATTATTCAAATCAAAATTATATAATCGAGCGCATCTCACTCATTTAAAATTGTCCAAAATGTTTCCAGGGCAAGATCCAACCTGCATAACGCTGCAATCAATTTCCGCCTCACTGGGCCACATGTTTTGATCCTGCACCACATGAACATCATTTTGGACCAAAATCTTTAAATGCCTTTCAGACAGCCTTGGTGTCACAATCGCTCCTAATCCACTAACAGCTATCTTGGTGTACTTCCAGATGGGTTTAAAGTGGAGAAGGAGAAGCAAACTGTAATTGCCTTTACTACACTATAGTAGTAACACATAGACTTATCTTGCTCAACTGGAAGAATCCTAACTCTCCTATTCTAAGTCAGTGGGTAACTGATGTTATATACTATTTGAAATTGGGGAGAAAATTAAATACTCACTTAGAGGATCTGTACAAAACTTTATAAAAACCAGGCAGGATCTAATCAATAACATTTTAGAATAAGCATTTAAATTGAGGAAACAGTTTCTCTCCACTCCATTTATGCTATTCATTTATTAATTTATCTATTTTAAAAAAAAGTAATCTATTTACTTATTTTTACAGCCTTAAAGTTTTACTCTGCTGGTCTAGCTCCTTTCTCAGGGTGGGGTTGATTTGTTTTGAACCTTTTTTTTTTGTAAAACCAGGGTTATTTATTTGTTTGGAATGTTATTTGATTTTAATAAAATCAAAAAAAACAACAAGACTATGACATCATGCTTAAAAAGTTCCAAAAGACAAACGTTAGATATAGAATCTTGTAATATCATGAAATTCTACTGAGCTTGAACTACCCAAAAAAAGAACGAAAAAAAAAAAAAAAAATTTGGTGTGAGAAAGAAAAAAAAGACTTACAACATTATTAGCTTGCATTTCTTTATGAGGAAAGACTGACATTTGATACTATCAGAAGACCCTGTGAAGATTGTAAGATCTTTTTAGACTATAAGAATGTTTAAATTGATTCTAAGTGTGTAGAAATAGAAGGGTGTATTCCTTAAGAATGCAAATGACTGTTTGTTTAATGGTTTAGGACATTTCAGTATGTCATAACTTAAGAGTTAACTTTTAACTATGTATAACCTCAGAATGAACTGCTAGGGTTTTTTTTTCTTTTCTAGGATATAAAAGAAGAACGGGTTTACTTTAGGTATTCTGCTAAAACCCAAATCAGTCGACTGAGTTGGAAAGAGGCAGTCTCACATTTTTTATACTCACCAAGAATTAAGAATAAAAGAAATTATTTTTACTTTAATTGGGTTTAAGTTCTTCCGCTTTTACGACTTCAGCGCACAGTTGGCTTCAACGGGGCAGAGACGCTGCTAATTCCTTGAGCGGATCAGTCCAGAGGACTGGTAAAGGACCGACACCGCCGGGTCGGAGGACCAGATCCGAAAAAGTTAGGACTGGCCTGCCTCGGGCTACTCCTGCATGGGGAATCCTTGACCTCCTCTGATTCTTCCTGAATGTGAAAAACTGGGAACTTCCAGGCGGAGGAAAAATTCTTGGTGAGTAGACCAAGGAGTCCGACCGGGAAAAGAAACCAGGCAGTGAGTGGACCGGAATGTATAGATAAGCTCGAAATAAAACAGTGTAAAGATTATGAATGTTAAGGACATGGGTTAGTACACTCCCTAGAAATGAAGAAAGAAGTCTCTTAGAGGCTTAAGAAAATAAAGGAAGGAGTGGGAAGAATAGATAAATAACTGAACATTTCGCGGATCGGAAAAAGCACTGTTAGGGAGGGCAGACTCTTTGCCTAACGTCTGGTTATATTCTGAACTCAACGGGTGACTCAGGAAATGATCACCTAAACAGTGGTAACCAGCGCTTCGGTGAAACTGTCAGTCCGCTAATCAGGTTGATCATCCCGTGGACCGGAGAACAGGAGGGACCGGAGGAAGCTTACAATTGAGGCTGGTTTAGCAAAAAGAGTGCGAAAACTCACTGACCATGGGGAAAACTAATAGCAAACCGTTAAAACTCCTTTGGGAAACAGAAAGCATGAATCAACGTACTCATCTGTGACTGAATAAAAACGAATTGATTGAACTATTCCTGTCTTCCTCGGGTGTTACTTCCACTGTTTATTTGGCACCCGAACAGTTCCACTCGTGTTGGAGAACCCAAGGAAGGTCAATTGCAGACAGGAATAAGATCGGTGACCGCTGAGTACAATTGCTTTACCGTCCGGAGAGGTACTGGGACGAACGATTAGAGCCTCTTGAATGAGACGGAGTCTTAAGGAGACTTATAATTAGAAGGGAGAGGTGGAAATTTAATAAAAAGGGAAAGTACCTCCCGGTCGGGAAGTCGCTAAAGAAAGAGATTGAAAAAACAAGGTGTGAATGAGGAGCCTCTGTTCAGGATTTATTGTTTTCGAACACATACCAAGGAAAAAAAACGCTTTCCCGAGACGCTACATAGAACAGAAAACAGGGTTAGATTTAAAAAAAAAAAATTTGTAAATGGTGGAATGAACAGAGCAGGGGCAGGTGGCCAGTAGAAGGCTCTGGTGATATGAGTGAACTAAAGAAGTTAGGTAGATTGTATATAGAAAAGCACGAGGGTGCTCTAGTCAGAAAAATGGAAATGTTTTAATAGATGGGAATTGATAATTAAAGATAGAGCCCTGAAAGCGATGCAGAAGTGCAATGAGGGACTGCAAAGCTAAATGAAACTTATAGCAGAAAAAGAAAAAGTTGTTCTTGATAATGCAAGAACTGTCCCAAAAGTCCGGATAAAAAATGGAAGAATAAATAAATAAAAATATATGAAAAAGAAGAACAGATTATACCTTGATTTAGTGACAGCATGTGTTTAAACTCCCTTTGAGGACAATAGTCCATCACCACCCCTTGGGGCAGCTGGAGGAATTAATGAGGGAGAGGAAGAAGATGGTCCCGATGATTTTTTTAAAATGAACAGTTTCAGCCAGAGAGGGATGAAGAAGCGGAAAAGGATGCCTAATATGACCTGATTCTGACTCCTCAGGATAAAAACATGAATATGAAAGGATGGAATTTCAAGCACCATTAATACAAGTGCCCTTTCCGCAATATAATGTACAACAGCCTGACTCAGATTAAAACTGTCCCACCTTCATGGTGCAACGAAACTGGGACCTGCAAGAATTAAAAGAGATGGTGCAGGAATTGCTGAACCAGTTCATGACAATGAAGAAACAATTAGATGACATATATAAGCCAAATGCTGCAGAATGGATTCAGGTCCTTAGAAGGAAAGCTCATTTCAGGCTGAAATGATGTGAGAGTGCAATGGACAGAGACTCTGGGACGACAGCGGGTTGATAGTGGCCAGTTCAGTGTTCAGTGGACAGTTATGAGCACAAATAAAAGCAAAATATATCAGCCCTCTAATGCCCAGTGAACTTTGACAAGATTTGATGGTCCGCCTGTGCCTTTGCATTTCAGTTACAAATAAGGAAGTGAAGGTTGCATCAGAACACCACACCGCCATTGCACTGACCACCACCATTACATGCTTGTATGCTTCCTTGATTGTTCATGTTTGTCTCAAAAACAGCAACAATCTCTGCTGTCCTGGGTTCCTCGTGGATTACAGTATTCAAAATCATTTTACTGTATTGCATGATTTTTGGACTGTATTATGATGAAGTCTGACTCTTGGACTTTTCAGCTGCTGTTTTCAGAAAAGAGACTGCCTAACGAACTGTTATATCTCAGCAAAACTGGCTGGAGCAGTATTACTCCTTTTACAACAATCGCTTTCTAAAGTGGTTTTACCACATATCCTCATTAAGCTAAATCCTCTCGTTTTCAGTGGCATAATGTGAGACAATTGGTACAGATGTCCAGAAGGGAAGGATTGGGAGTATGAGGGACCTAACATTTAGTTCACCCAGATAGATCTGTCAAGAAAATAACAGTAGAAGTAGTTGTACCTGTAACCCGATCCGTTCTGTCATTTATCTTTCACTTCTCCACCTAAACCCATGCTGTTTCCCCTAAAATTTTTTAATTAGATTTGCTCCACTCATCTCTCTGGGTACAAGGGAAAGAATATTTTGTCTGAATAGCTCATTCTGAACCCTTGGTCATTTTCCCAAAATCATCCTTCCGCTTACATTGTGTACAATATCTTATTTCGCTTAAGGCTGGGACTGGTATTACAATTGTTTATGCTGATTTAGTTAAGCGGGGTGCCATTATTCTGATCCAATATTCTCCTATTCTTCCAGTTAAAAAGCATATGATTTATGACGATTCATTCAGGACCTCCATGGAGTCAATGCTGCTATACACCCTAGACTCTATAGTCTCGAACCTTCCACTATTCTCTGTACTGGTCCCGGCTACTGCTATGTGGTTTTCTGTTACTGATCTTGTGAATGCTTTCTTTTCAGTTACTGTACACCTTGAGTCTCAGTTCTGGTTCGCATTCACTTTTAAAGGGAAGCGTGGACCTGAACTGTGATTCCAGAGGGATATACAGAGGCTCTGTGTGCGCTGTGGGGGTGTGTGCATGTGTGTGTGTGTGTGCGCTGGGTGTCGTGTGTTTATGGACAAGAATTTGAAAAGATAAAAAGTTGAGAGGTTATTGGCCAAAGGGGGGTGGTGTCCTGGTGTAATATGTAGATGAGTTGCTTTTATGTTCTGAGGCTCAGGGAATAATGCAAAGAAGACACAAAGGCTTTGTTGGTCTTCCTAGCGGAAATCGGGCACAAAGTGTTCCGGAAAAAGTTGCAACGGGTTGAAAGAAAAATGAAATACCTGAGTCATGATTTGACTTCAGGGGAATGTGCACAGTCTGCAAGGACGGCAAGTTATGTCTGTTCTTGGAAGTTATGATATTGATATTGCCGGCAATGGGTTAAAAAAGATTTTTTTTTTTTTGGAAAGCACAGCCACTCCAAGAATTAGCGACCTCTTCTAATTTGGTTTTGACTGAAAAATTTCATGGACGGAGAAGGCTGAGAAGGCTTTTAACTGATATAAACTAAATTTTTATGTCTGGCGCCTTGCGTTAAGAGTTCGGATACGGTAGTCTCGCCCTTTCACTCTGTTTGTGGACTGAAAGGGGGGGTATGACTGCAGTATTAACTCAACAACAAGAAAATAGACAATGACCGGTCACATACTATTCTAAAAAAAAAAATTATTAACAAATAAAACTGGATCCAGTGTCTGCTACAATCCCAGCCTGTTTGAAAGCAGCTGATGCAATAACAGAGGCCATATTAGCATGGTCAGATGTTCTTCTCATGAGTTTATTAACTGTTAAGGTACCCCATGCTCTACATTCCATCTTAGTACAGACAAAAACATCTCATTTGACAGGTGCGCTTAATGTAGTGAAGTGTCAAGCTCACACAGGAAGACGTAATCCAGTAAGTGAGGGAAAATGCGCAAGCAGACATGTGGGCAAAGAAAGCCGCCTGGGACCCTACTTCACCACTAACTTCTTTATTTCTATAACAGAAGGAGGAACAAGAGTCACACGAGGATGCAGTATTATCTCTACGAACTGTAGCAACAGAAAAGGAGATAAGACGTTGAGAAAGAGGGATCAGATAAAGCTCTGAAAGGAATTTAGATCCATCCATTAACTAAACAAACCTTTCCTCCAAAAAGCTTCCTTTCCAGGAATGGCAAATTCTCAGATGGCCTGGATCATGCAGGAAAAGACACTATGACTCAGGATGTCGAGTGGCATTGGGAAACCACAGGGTTCTCTACTTATGCCAAAGGTTTAATGTAGGTAAAGGTACTCAGTCTTGCAGGTCTCCAAGCTTCCCTGAAGGAAGTCCACGAACAAGTTAACAAGGCTTGGCGGACCGGTCCCCCACCAATGAAGTTCCAGATCCCCCTTGGAACCCGGATACTGGTCAGAGACACCCGAAGGAAACATTGGCATCAACCTCGCTGAGGGACCATTCCAGGTGCATTATCTACATCTCAAGCTGTTAAAGTCGAAGGATTTCCTGCCTGGATCGTCTCAACTTGCAAAAGAATGGCATTCTTAGTTCTATTATTAATAACTTTTTCTGTCCCCTTGAACATGGGACAACAAACTTATGGGGACCTTCCCACACTAACTTTCCAAGTAGGGAAGACCACCTCACTGAGATTGACTTTTGTACTGTTGCTCCTTGTGGAACCGCAGCCATGAACAATGGACTAGGGCTGAAAAATGTGTGTGTGATTTCTGTCTCCACTCATTATGGCAGTAATTGTGAAAAATGGCAGTGGGTATTTGCAAATACAGGTACCTATGACTGGGGTTATCAGCCCTGGAAGGCTCAGCAACATGATCTCAAGACAAGGTTCTCTATCATTAAAGGACATACTAGCAGAACGTGTTCACATAATAATTGTAAACCGTTAATTATCACTTTAAGAGATCCGCCACCCTAGATGGGGGGTATTTACATATTAGGTAGATGTCTCTGGAAAAGATCCTCTTGGGAAATTCATTATTCGAAGTCACAGCACCAACACCCAATTCTGTCACCCCTACCTCCTTAACCTTCCCTACCACTGTCCTTCCTGATGACTCTCCATCGACCCTGTACAGTATTTATGACCTGGCAAAATCGGATAGCACTTGATATGCTTTAGCTGAGAAAGGCGGTGTATGTGCCATGTTTGGGGACAATTGCTGTACCTTCATCCCTAATAACACTGCTCCTGATGGCTCAGTATCTTGTGCACTTGCTGGTCTTATCGCCCTTTCTGTAGAACTTGCAGAAAATTCTGGTATCTCCAATCCCATTGATGAACTAATTGAACTGTGGTTCGGAATTTTGGCTGGATGGTGTAAAACCATTTTCACCACTGTCCTCATTTCCCTTGCAATCATGGTTATTTTGGTTGCTGCCTCATCCCTTGTATTCGTGGCCTTCTTCAGAGGCTTATTGACACCTCTCTCACAAAAGCCTATTTTCTTCATGCTGACAATTCCCAAAACCCTGATTACAACCCTTTGCTTTCAGAACTTTCTCCCTCTTCTGAATATGATGATATTGGGTCTGTTCATCCTCATGTGCACATTTTTTGTGCAAAAGGGGGGAACTGAGAAAGAAAAAAAAGACTTACAACATTATTAGCTTGCATTTCTTTATGAGGAAAGACTGACATTTGATACTATCAGAAGACCCTGTGAAGATTGTAAGATCTTTTTAGACTATAAGAATGTTTACATTGATTCTAAGTGTGTAGAAATAGAAGGTGTATTACTTAAGAATGCAAATGACTGTTTGTTTAATGGTTTAGGACATTTCAGTATGTCATAACTTAAGAGTTAACTTTTAACTATGTATAACCTCAGAATGAACTGCTAGGGTTTTTTTTCTTTCAGGATATAAAAGAGAGAACGGGTTTACTTTAGGTATTCTGTAAAACCCAAATCAGTCGAACTGAGTTGGAAAGAGGCAGTCTCACATTTTTCTACTCACCAAGAATTAAGAATAAAAGAAATTATTTTACTTTAATTGGGTTTAAGTTCTTCCGTTGTTTACACTTCAGCTCACAGGTGTAAAATATATAAGCAACTGGAATATTTCTCCTTTTCTTGTGTATGTCAATCAATTGGTTAGTCTATCTTGATACAAGTCTACTGGCTACAAACCTGCAATCAAGACAGAAAGGAAGGAAAATACAGATGGAGCCTTAACTGTTAATTTCTTATTAACTACTGACACGACAAAAAGTGAACACATAATTCACTGACTGATTAACAATCAATTTAATTTCTCTTCCCTAGAGTAACAATACTTTTCTCCTGTTGCTTTTTGACATTTAACAATCAATATTTAAAACTATTTACATATTTTAAATAAAAACAAAAAAAAAAAAAAAAAACTTATTTCAGTTTCAAACCATATTCTCTTTTCTAAACCTTTTTACAAGATTAGTTATAGCATTTTACTGAACCTCATTTTCAATATAAAAATATGTTTGAGGTTTTTTAATAGATCACAATAATCCTTAATACCCCTTCAGTCAAAAGATAATACAACTTTACAAAGTAAAGAAACAAATTATCTGTATTTTCACCTTCAGGAACAAATTTTCCACCTCCAGCAGAGATAAAAACATCAAAGCTATACTGTCCAACTGGGTGAGACTCTGGATGTACATGTGCCTTCCAACCTATAGGAAGAACAAGGGAACAACTCAATTCTTTTTGGTTTTCTTTC
>NW_024378680.1:0-6651 GCF_016835505.1 Polypterus senegalus
AAAATCAAGCCACGTAGCAACACATTTAAAAATATTTTTTTATTATTGTATGCATGCTGGTCATGACAATTAATAGGCAGATTAATTTTAGGATGCAACATCTGGAGGCTTCTCTGTTTACAAGTTTTATTTATCTTTGGAATGTTAAGAAGACCTGTATCTTGTAATCACAGTATTTTTTTTCTGGAATGTACATGATAATAAAGTTTGTATTGTATACAAAACAAAACTGTTCACAACTTGAATAGCCTGACAAAAAAGCAATACAAAAATAATTGTTCTGCTACTTGCAAAAAAAAAAGTTTTTTCTATATTCTCAAACTTGAAAAATAATTATTTTTATTAGAGATATTATAACAGTTCTTACAATTTGCACAAAAGTAAAGTTTTGTTCTGCCTCCAAAGGGACAGAGAGAGTTATGAGATCAAAAGAAAAAAAGCAAGGTCAAAGAGAAGCCATAGTTGTAACCAAAAACCAAACCGGATGATTGTAATGTTTACAACACTAAGCAGTAATCAAAGACCCTAATTCCAGGAAGAAAGTCTGGTAACCAAAAAATGAACTTCAAAAAACAGTAAAATACACTAAAAGCATTTTTATCCAATACTCGGATAGTTAAAAAAATTCTAATCTTTAAATGGTTGTGCCTGTAGTTTCTGCTTGTTGAGGGTTTCTAAATAGTTTAAAATGCAGCTAACAGAAAGACATTCCAATAGTTAGTATGACTCGTCCAAAATACATTCTACAGTGTTTGTTTTGAAAGTTTTAGTGAAATTCAAAGCAAACAGTTCACACAGAAAATAAATAAGAAAGCTGATTAAGCACACAAAAACAGAAAATAAAATTAAGGCATGTGTGTCTAGGTACATTTTTTAAAGTTTCTGTTACACACTATAGGAGGGTATGAGCAGTAACATACAGTGCATCCGGAAAGTATTCACAGTGCATCACTTTTTCCATATTTTGTTATGTTACAGCCTCATTCCAAAATGAATTAAATTAATTTTTTGCTCAGAATTCTACACACAACACCCCAAAATGACAATGTGAAAAAAGTTTACTTGAAATTTTTGCAAATTTATTAAAAATAATAATATTGAGAAAGCACATGTACATAAGTTGACAGTTCATGTCAGAGCACAAACCAAGCATGAAATCAAAGGAATTGTCTGCAAACCTCCGAGACAGCATTGTCTCAAGGCACAAATCTGGGGAAGGTTATAGAAAAATTTCTGCTGCTTTGAAGGTCCCAATGAGCACAGTGGCCTCCATCATCTGTAAGTGGAAGAAGTTCGAAACCACCATGACTCTTCCTAGAGCTGGCCGGCCATCTAAACTGAGCGATTGGGGGAGAAGAGCCTTAGTCAGGGAGGTGACCAAAAACCCAATGGTCACTCTGTCAGTGCTCCAGAGGTCCTCTGTGGAGAGAGGAGAACCTTCCAGAAGGACAACCATCTCTGCAGCAATCCACCAATCAGGCCTGTATGGTAGAGTGGCCAGACGGAAGCCACTCCTTAGTAAAAGGCACATGGCAGCTTGCCTGGAGTTTGCCAAAAGGCACCTGAAGGACTCTCAGACCATGAGAAACAAAATTCTCTGGTCTGATGAGACAAAGATTGAACTCTTTGGTGTGAATGCCAGGCATCACGTTTAGAGGAAACCAGGCACCGCTCATCACCAGACCAATACCATCCCTAAAGTGAAGCATAGTGGTGGCAGAATCATGCTGTGGGGATGTTTTTCAGCGGGAGGAACTGGGAGACTAGTCAGGATAAAGGGAAAGATGACTGCAGAAATGTACAGAGACATCCTGGATGAAAACCTGCTCCAGAGCGTTCTTGACCTCAGACTGGGGTGACGGTTCATCTTTTAGCAGGACAACGACCCTAAGCACACAGCCAAGATATCAAAGGAGTGGCTTCAGGACAACTCTGTGAATGTCCTTGAGTGGCCCAGCCAGAGTCCAGACTTTAATCTGATTGAACATCTCTGGAGAGATCTTAAAATGGCTGTGCACTGACGCTTCCCATCCAACCTGATGGAGCTTGAGAGGTGCTGCAAAGAGGAATGGGCGAAACTGGCCATGGATAGGTGTGCCAAGCTTGTGGCATCATATTCAAAAAGACTTGAGGCTGTAATTGCTGCCAAAGGTTCATTGACAAAGATTTGAGCAAAGGCTGTGAATACTTATGTAGATGTGATTTCTTAGATTTTTTTATCTATACTAATAAAAGGCAAAGCCCTCACTCACTCACTCACTCACTGACTCATCACTAATTCTCCAACTTCCCGTGTGGGTGGAAGGCTGAAATTTGGCAGGTTCATTCCTTACAGCTTCCTTACAAAAGTTGGGCAGGTTTTATATCGAAATTCTACGCGTAATGGTCATAACTGGAAGCTGTTTTCTCCATTTACTGTAATGGAGATGAGCTTGAACGCCGTGGGGCGGAGTTTCGTGTGACATCATCACGCCTCCCACGTAATCACGCAGTACATAGAAAACCAGGAAGACCTCCAAAAAGCGCTGAAGAAAACATGCATTATATAATTGAGAAGGCAGCGAAACAATAAGAAGCGAGCAAGTGACATATACAACCATATTTATGAGTTCTGCTACTTCGGAAACAAAGCACGATGTAAACCTACACTTTAAATTAAGTTCATAGACAGGCTGCGCTGGCATTTGTAATTTAGTGCCTGCCCATATAAGGCCGTCCGTCAGCGCAATCCAATAGCAAACTCCCACTAAATATTCACGGGTTAAGGACTGTGCTTATGCAGAGGAAGATGAGATGGTCAGGGTGGTGTTTGGTACAAACTCAGCGAAACTGCGAGAGAAAGTTTTAAGTGCCAGGACTAAGGTAACATTAAATACAGCCATGGACATAGCACGAGATGGCACCAGCACAGCTGGGAAACTTCGATGCATGTACACTGAGCGGCTCACGTGAACTGAGCGAGTGCACAGATAAAAGCAACAGTTCCAAAGAGCGCTGAAAAAAACCGAATTACACAATTGAAAAGGCAGCAAAAAATATGAAGCGTCTGATACATAGAAGCATATTCATAAATCCAGCTACTGCGGAAACAAAGCACACGGTGGAAAAAGTGAATGTCCTGCTAAAGGAAGACAGTGTAAAAACCCGTGCATGCAGTGTGTCAGGTCTCAGATAAAGAAGAAGACGAGCTGTTTATTGATGCAGTAAGAAAAGAATCGATGAATGAAACCTGTCATCTTTACAACGATTGACAAACACGGAATGTAACTTGAACACAACACATCCTACAAATACGAACCTGATTGAAAGAAATAATGATAATCAAATCCTTGATGACAGCAACACTCAGTAACACTCACAAAACAAATACTGTATATTGACAGTCATGTTACGTTATTTTTAAAATGTTCCCTTTTCTTTTTCTAGCTTTTTAACACACTACTTCTCTGCTGCAATACACGGGTATATATATATGTATATATATATCCCGATCTACATACTCGAATAATGGATACTTTATTCGCCATCAATGATTGTTTTGGTAAAGCCATACTCAGTGTATTCATTAGATGAACGGTAAAAAAGTAAGAGCGAGGGAGGATGACTTATTGAGGCATGCAGGCTGTAGTGCGCGTCAACTCTATCTGAATTGCGCGATCACATTTAAAAAAATATATATTTTCAAGTTCTATTTAGTCCATATGTGTCAAACTCAAGGGCCGCGGCCACATCCGGCCCGGCGTGTAATTATATCCGCCCGCGAGATCATTTTATATACTGTATTATTGTTATTAATGGCCCAGGTATATGAAGCGCTGGTAACACAATAAACTACAGATCCCATAATGCAGCGCTTCAGCTGCCTTGCCGAACCGCGTTAATCAAGTCTAGCTTATGATGCTGCAAGTTATTGCGAAACTAGCTCACACGATGCTGAAGAGAAAAGTTGATTCTGAAAATAGAGCCTTTAAAAACCGATGGGAGGCTGAGTATATGTTTACTGAACCCGTGTGTCTCATTTGTGGAGCTAATGTGGCTGTAATTACAGAATTTAATCTAAGACGGCACTATGAGACAAAACATCAGGGTAACCTGAATGCAATGCAGAAGATACAGAAAGCAGAAGAATTAAATAAGAATCTGACACTTCAGCGGACGTTTTACCGTGCACAATCACAAAGTGATTTCAAGTGAAGCTGCTTTTATGGGAGACACAAATGCACCAGTGCAATTTGCCCCACTTTCCCTGTTGCCAAGTAATGTTAAACCAAGTCGTCACTACGGTGTTCCCAAATACACACTTTGCTGATAAACTGAGCGCACTGAGTTTGCACGGCGCTTTGGTGACTTTGAAGAACAAAAAAAGTCCGTCTACATGCGGCTCGAACCTTGTGCATGTTTGGTAGCACATATCTGTGTGAGAAGCTCTTCTCAGTGATAAAGACTAACAAAACAGCACACAGGAGTCGCCTCACTGATGAGCACCTGCAATCCATCCTGAGAATCTCCACAACACAGAACCTCACACCAAACATAAACGAACTTGTTGCCAAAAAAAGATGCCAGGCGTCCAGCTCTAAAATGACATATGAGCAAAGACAACTGAATGATTTGATTTGTTATTGCTGAAAGGAACACATTTTATTTATATTTCTAGGTTTTGTTATGCAGCATGTTCATATTTGAATTTGTATAATTTTGACAGGATATATTTTTATGGAGAACAAATCTTTTGGGATATTTAAAATCTAAGTTTATTTTTATATAAAATTACATAAGAGTAAAGAAATTTGAATGTTTGTTCTTTTAGCGTTTACTTTATTTCTAACTTGTATAATTTAGACAGGATATATTTTTATGGAGAGCAAAATATTATAAGTTGTTTAAGGTTTGAGTTGATTTATTCACGAATAATATTCCTGTCTGTTTTTACCATTCCTACCAAAGATATTTCTGTCGACTAAATAAAAATTCCTTCTATTTAAAATTTAAATAGAACTTGAACAAATACGATAGTTCATAATATCCACGCAGACTTGCACGTAAGAGCGGAGTTATCCGTTTTAACAAGCAGCGTATTGCACTGATCTGAAATAGCTGTGTGTGTATATATGTAGATATGTATGTATATGTATATATATGTTTATATATGTGTGTGTGTATGTATATATATATATGTATTTGTGTGTATATATGTGTGTGTATGTATGTATGTGTGTATGTATATGTATGTGTATATATGTAGATATATATGTATGTATATATGTGTGTGTGTAAATATATATATATATATATATATATGACAGCAACACTCATCACTCACAACAGTGACAAAACAATTACATTGACAATCATGTTACGTTATTTTCAAAATGTTTCCTTTTCTTTTTCATTGCTTCTTTAACACAGTACTTCTCCGATGCGAAGCGCGGGTATTTTGCTAGTTTTTAATAAATTTGCAAAAACCTCAAGTAAACTTTTTTCACGTTGTCATTGTGGGGTGTTGTGTTTAGAATTCTGAGGAAAAAAAATTAATTTAATCCATTTTGGAATATGGCTGTAACATAACAAAATGTGGAAAAAGTGATGCGCTGTGAATACTTTCCGGATGCACTGTACATATTGTGAAGACTCAAGGTGCACGTGCCACCCCAACTAGACACCACTTACATCCAACAAAAAGCCCTTTATTTAGGAAAGGAACCGAGTCCCAGAGGAATCTCTAAGGACTGATATCAACAGTCATAAGCAACACAATAAACTGTTTCTTCTTCCTAGACTCTTGCATTCACCTTCCCCATGCCTCATGAGCGAGCTTCATTCCTCTTCATCCACACTCTGGCTCACTGATAAGTGGCAGCTGACTTGTTTTATTCAAGAAACCAGGAGTGCTTCCGGTGTCGCATCCTCGTGACCCGGGAATACGTCTGGGTAAGGCGGGAGCCCTATATAAAAGCTCGAGAATCCCTGCAACACCCCCTGGTGGCACCCTCTGAACCCAACAAGACTGAGCCGATGAATACCAACTCCCATACAGCCCGAAGGAATCCAAGTTGCTATGGCAACTCAGGGGGCTCCCAACTAGTAGTTCAGGGGTGGCAGTGTCCTTCATAATGAATGTCAGCCACCTCTTACAATATGTACATAACAGTCAGTAAACTATTTGCCCTTAATGCCTTCCTGTATACCAGTTCACCTTTCTTTGTAACTGTCTAACTTCAATCTGAGATAATTCTGTTGTCATACAGGAATATAACTGTTATTTCAGGTCATCCACTGTACTTGAATTGCTTAAATTTCAATAAGAACTGGAAAAATTAGGGTGTTAAAGTTAAAAAGTTAAGCAGGTTTCATTTCGAAATTCTACGCGTAACGGTCAACACGGTCAGCAAGGTCCTCCATGTTGAACTTTCTTATTTATGGCCCCATCTTCAAGAAATTTGACGCTAACTGAATCCTACTTACGTACATAGCCTGCAGCTCGGTCACCGTGTGAGGCGGCGTTAGGTCCCCCATCCAAATGCCTCCCACGTTGTTGGCTGCCTGCCTATATAAGGCCGTCCGTCACTCCAGTCTCTACATTCCCTTCGTTGCTTCGCTATGCTGATGACACACAGCTGTACTTATCAATAGCACCTGATGACCCCGATT
>NW_024378681.1:0-26069 GCF_016835505.1 Polypterus senegalus
GTTCAAAACCCTTCCTTTTTATTTTTTAATTTTTTTGGGATATAAAAAATTAAAATTGGCATTTTTAAATTTCTTCTTTTTATAAATTTGAAAAAAAATTGCAAGAAAAATTTTTTTTTTTTTCCCCAAAAAAAATTTAAGGGGGAAAACTGTCAATCTATAATGAAAAAAAAAAATTTTTTGGCATGTCTTTTGAGTCAATCATTATCAAATTGAAGGTGTTAAGACTGAAGTTTTTTATCCATTACAACAAATATACAATTTAAATCTGATTGAAACAAATCCAACACAAAATATATATGTTCTTTTTGGGAGGGGATAAACCATTTTTTTTTTTTTTTCTAACTAGTGGACTCGAACCGCATCAAAAGGGTATATAAAACAATTAAGCAGAGGGTTTTGGGGTTTTTTACTTTCAACAGTGTATTTTTCGGAAAAAATCAGCTGATTTCGAAATTAAAAATAAACGTTTTTTACAAATGTAGGATGTGGGCCCAAATTCTGCAAAATGGCTAAAACTATAAACCCAAATTTTTGAAAAAAAAAAAGGGCCTTTTTTTTAGTAAGGTGTAATAACAAAATAAATAAAGGGGCCTTTTTATTTATTTTTTAAAAAAAGAAAACCCTTTGGAGAATTTTGGAAAAACCCTTGCTATTTTAAATCACTCAACCCTTTCTGCTGAAATCAGTGTTTTTTTTCCCCCTTATCCAACGTGTACAAGGTATCTGCTGGCAAATTCAATTTTGGACTTTTTAAAGGTTTCTATGAGTTTTATCCCTCGAAATTCTTCACTTTGAAAAAGATGGAAGTGTAACAAAATATAAGCATTCAGCAGATTTTATATCACCTCTCAGCTATTTTTGTGCCAGGAAAAGCATTTTCCTTCATCTGTCCCCTTTTTCGGGATCAAGTGCCCTTTAATTACTAAAAATGATCAAAAAATTATGACAGTATTTACCAAGATTCCAGCATTTTGAAAGGGTCTTCAACCAAAAAATGACATTTAAAACCTGGACTTTTTTTTTTCCCCCCTTTTTGCCGAAAATCTTGCTGACATTGTGGCTGAAAAATAAAAAAATATTGGTATTTTAAATTATTTTTGGGAAATTCTAATTTTTTGCAATAAAATTAAACATCAATTTAATTATACTAATAAAAAAAAACATTTACAATTATTTTTTTCTTTGAATTTTGTATAGGTTTTTTTTTTTTTGGGAAAGATATTATTTTCGGGGATCTCTTTCAATTTTCCCCCTTGGACTCTACTCAACATCCACTGTTGGAAAACCCCCTATTTAATATCGGGGAAGTGGCCGCCTATCTTAAGCCCCAGCATCATCTTTAGGGCCCCAGTTGGTCTTTTATATCCTCTCTGAAAAGTTTACCCATTCAGGTTTTTTTGACAGATGGCCTGACCATCTACCTTGGTGGTGCTATTTTTCTCCGCCATACTACTGATTTGACATCACGATCTTTTTTCACTACAAACTTTTTGTGCCCTTTGGATGTTTTGTTATCAGACAATATATCCTATAAAACCTAAAAAAATAATTTTAATAATTTGGGGTCTTTGAAGACATTTGAATGGAATGTGATTGACTTCATTTGAACATAGTTCAACCTGCCATTATTTGGGTTTGCCCCTTTTTTAAAAGCGTTGTTTTATTTTAAATTTAAAAAAACCCTTTTTGTTTTCACATATTGTTTTCAAAAAGCATCAATTAAAAAGGTCTAATATGATTTCAGCTTTACATTAAAAAAACTTAACTTTCAGAAAGGGGTGTAGACCTTTGGATGGGCCCCATGGATGGCCCCAGTAAAAGTGGTGTTGATCCTTCCTGGCTGGAAGCCAGGAGGAAAAAAAAAATGGAACTTTTTATTTTCCAAGGGTTCAGAAGATGCCCTTATGAAAAAGTTTTGGCTCCTGGTGGGCTTTGCAGAGCCCGATTGGCCAAATGCTGGTACTTTGGGATGGAAAAGGGGGAGACAATGGGGCGGGCTTGGTCCCCGGTGTGAGGAAAGGGTATTCCGGGGCCCTTGTCAAGGCAGGATGCGGGGGGTTTGTGCCTTGGGTTTAATGGGTTGTCAGGGGGTGTTTTGTTGCTTGACACGGGTGCCAATGGGTTTCCCCGCAGGACCTGGACTAATTAAAGGCCCCCAACTTACCCAGGGGTTAGAGTTAGGGAAAGTCAGAAAACCCCCGGGAAGGAGTGGGGAAAAGAGAAGAAGAAGAAATTTGTATTTGTGTCTTTTTTGGAAGCATTTGTAGTTATTTGTTAACCCATGTATTTGCTCCTTTTTTTGTGGTTGTATCTGGGTTTTGGCCTTTACCCATGCCTTTAATGTCTTTTAATGGGTAGAATATTATAAAACAAAAACCTGAATTTTAAGGTAGGTGCTTAGAATACCTTTCAAAATGTTTTGGATAAATTTCAAAGAAAAGTACAAATCCCCTAAAATAATTTGGAGTATGGAAAAAACCTTTTTTTTTCCAAGAGCTTATTTAATTAAAAAAAAAAAGGATAAGAAATCAATTCCCAAGTCAGATTCACACGATTAAATTTAATCAGAATATAAAAAAAAAAAATAATAAAAAAAAGATTAATTTTTCTTTCAGGGATACAAAAAAGTTTTTCTCTCCCATAGATTTACACAAAGGGCCCACAAGGAAAAAAAAAAAATTAAAAATACAAAAAAATAAAAATAGATTGCAAAATGAACAGAAAAGATTCAGTTTTTTCCCATAAATCAGATAGCTACTTTTTTTTTAGATGGATGTGAATAGTCTATATTATATTAAAACTTCAAACAAAATTTAAATTTTTTCAGCAGCTCCGGCCTTAAAGCAAGGGGTTTCTAAGTGACTTTTCTAAGTTAAATATATAACCATTTCTTTTTTTTTTAGACTTTTTATTCAAAATTTCTATCTACTGTTGCTGCATGTTAACCCAGGATCACCCCTATAATCTACCCTTTAAGGGAAAAACTATAAGAACTGGTAACTTTGGTATCCCAGAAAAAAAACGGTATGTGATCCAAAAGCTTTTTGGTAATTTTCGAAGACCCCGCCATTCAAAACCTTATCCAAGTTTAAGCCGGGAAAAAAATCAACATTGTTAAGTATATTGGTAATCCCCGGAAAAAGTTTGAACCTCAACAAAACACCCAGTGTATTAAAAGAACACTTCCTAGTTGCTAAATCAGGGAGACTTATAATTTTAGACCCCCTGGGCCTAGGATTTTAAACAAGCCCCAACATGGGGCCGGACCCTTTTTATGGCTGGTTTGGTGTGCACGTGGACGACATTCTCAACAAAAAGTAAAAAACCCTATTTTCACATTTTTTTTAAAAACCGGTTGTTTATTATGGGGTGCTTTACCTTGATTCTTTAAAAGGATGGGAATATGTGTTAAAAAAGATCCTCCCCCCAATTATCCCACAAAGATAAAACAATCTGGACATTAACACTTTTTATTTTTTAGCAAAAAAATGCAACTAGCAACTTGTGGAACGAAATTTTTTTCTGGCGTTTACCCTGTAGGTATTTGGATAAAAAAGACAAGGTTTTTAATGGTTTTCCCACGGTTTTCCCTTTAAAAAAAAAGCGGGTGCAAAAACTTTTAAAAGGCAATCATGGATGCTTTTCTCAAAGTAGTAAAGATAAGACCAGTAGGGTCTGCTGCTCTGCAAAACAAAAAACAATTAAAGTGTAGATAAGCTCCCCGGGGGGAAAGCTTTGACATTCCAAGGTTCTCTTACAACAAGGGCATATTAAAAAATTTATTTGGGGGCACTAAGACAACTCAAGAAAAAAAAGGGTTTCGTTTTCTGTTGTTTTTTTGGAAAGGAGATAAAATAAACTATAGTACAGTTTTCATACTTTAAAACAGGGGGGTTTTTGTTGAAACGTTTATTGAATAATGAAATAGATCCTGGGAAAAAGTCTTTTTATCCCATGTAATGGATTTTTAATTTTTTTGTAAAACCTTTCTAACATCTTTTTGTTCAGTTCAAACTTTTAAGTGTCAAAAGATTTTTTTGGGGTTCCCTTTTGGGGTCTCTTCAGGCGGTTTTTAAGGGGTTTTTGGAGCATTTTTTTGATTTTTAAAAACATTCTTTCAGGGAAAACTTATTGACTCATTTAATTTTTTGTTGTGAGGGGGTTGTGTTTCAAAATTTTATTTTTTTCTCTAGTATTGTCCAAGACTTTAATTCTCCAAAAGGCAGTCACAAGTGAAGAGGAGGGGCGTTGTTGTTGCACTTTTGGGTTTCCCCTTGTTTTACAAAAAGGGGTCGGGAAAACAATTTTAACCCGGATTGGAAAAATTTGGGTTACATGGGGGTAGATAAGCATGATCAAGCTTTTGGAAAAAAAAAAAAATCATTTCCTGCTGTTGGTCAACATCATAAAGTGCATGACCTTTTTTTCTGAAAGCGGGGGGGTGAAAGGTTAAACCAGAAGGTCATCAAATCTTGTCATGAAATTTGATAGATGATAGATAGATAGATAATATTATTTGTATATCATTTATCTATCATCTATTAAACTAATTTTTCAAACCTAAAGTGAGTGGAAATTTAAACTCCCTGTTTAAGGTCAAAGGGGGCCCGGGGTTATCACAGCAGCACTGGGTGTAAAAAAAAAGCAAATGTGGTGGCGGGAAGCCAGCTCTTTGCAGGGGGTTTCCCCTCAACCCAAACAGTAAAAAAGGTGCCTCCCCAGTAAAAAAACCCATTTTAAAAAATTCGTTTTTTTTTTAATAAAATTTTTTGATAAACATTTTCAAAAACGCATCCCCGGGGATGTAGCGCCCTGGGGCTGAAATTGTAGATGGAAAGGGGGAAAATTTATTTACTTACGAGGACAAATTATTTTTTTAAATTTAAAAAAAATTTCTGAGTTTCAGAATTCAGTTTAAAACAGGAAAAAAGCTCAAAAAACACTCAAACCCGATCATCCAAAAAAATGTGGACAGAACAAAACCCCATATCTTTGGGATGTGGGCGGTGACATCTACTACCAATCCCTGCTTTTTAAAAATCTGTACTAAACCAACCTGTTAAATACAAGCTGTTTAGGAATTTAGGGCCCGCAAAAGTGCTAGAAAAATCAAGGTTTGAATAGGCTTTCCTTATCTGTGAAAATTTAGAAACTAAAAACCTCTTTTTTTGATGTTAAAAGGGGTTATAAAAGACCCTTTGGGTGCACGCAATGTGGCAACACTGACATCCAACTGTGTTTGGAGGTACAAATAAGACTGGGTTGAATTCAAGTTTTAATCCAAAAGGTGACCGTATACCCTTTTCTATACATCTATCATCGGGTTTTGGGTGAAGTGCATTACAATGGTGCTATATCCAAATTTGGAGTTAAAATACGCAGGTTAAAACATTATATGAGTCCATATTAAAAAAATGTGTTTTAAAAAAGGTTTTTTTTTGGGGGGGTGGGTTCCAAACTTTCCCGGAAAAAGTAAGTGTCTTTAATTTTTTTTTCCCCCGTTCCTGAATCAAAAAATTAAAAATTTAATTTCTTTTTTTTTATTTTAAAAAAAACTGAATTTAAAGTAACATTATGAAGTTAAATTATAGAAAGCTGAAGGCTTTTCCATTCTTTTATCTTTTCCTAATCTGGTAAGTTTATACCTTAAATAAATTTTTTTTTTTTTTTTTTTTTTTAAAGATTAAACAGATTTAACCTGTTTAGCTTCAAATTTACTGGCCGGTACACTATTTATAAACAAATTTGGTGGGGCTTAAGCAACATACAAAAACAAAACAGAATATAAAGTGGAAAATTTGGAAAAAAAGTCCCGGATTATTAAAAAAACCTCAAGGATCCGAGTGAAGATTAGAAATGAAGTCAGAATAACGCGTTGAAAAAAAATGTTTGGGTGTTTTTTCCACCTCACTACACAAAAAACGTTTTTCAGGTTTTTGGAACAGATGGGCCCAAGGTGGCAGATCATTGTGTTTTCAATGCTTCCCCACCCTGGACTCAAAAAGGTGAATGGTAAATTAAACCCAAAAAACTTTTGGGGTTTTTTAATAATGTACTCAGATTTCCTTCGAGTTTAAAAGATCCCAAAACCCGAATTAAAAATAGGGTTAGAATAGACTTGATGGTAACTGTTAAAATTTGACCACCCTTAATTTGAAGTAAAAAATAAATTGGGGGTTGGAGTTGTATGTAGCTGAGCATAAATTTTAAATTTTGTCGAAAACCCGGCTAAATGAACTATAGATGGGGCTGAGCATAATTAGGAAAACATTTTATCAAAGAAAAAGGACAAAAAAACCCCAAAAAAAGGTGAGGGACTTTTTTTCAAAAGAAATTTTTAAACAAGTCTTTTTCAGTTGGGTGATGAACTCCCATATGTCTGGGTTTGTCTATAAAGTGGGGAAGGCCCTTATTTTTTTGGGGTGTGTTATAAACACCTAATAGACAGTAATTTCAATGTGCATCTTTTTTTAAAGTTAAAAGGGGAAATTTAAGGAGCTTTATAGTCATTGGACTTTATCTACAATTTTAAAGGGGTAACCAAAAAGCTGGAAAAAGAGCAGGAGTTTTAAGTGTATTCGGCTGTTTTTTTTGCGATGCAAAGCATCCGTGGAGGCCCCTCGTTTTGTATTTTGTAATAAGGATGGAACTGAAATTGGGTTGAACCGCTATCAAGTACCATGACATAAAAAATTCCAGTGTTTTTTTAAACTTGGATGCAAAAACCAAAAATGTTAAACACATCATCAAAATTAAACAAGTTTTTAATGGGACAGTTGGGAGCAGTGGAAAGGTTTAAAAATGTTTTAAAAAATAATACAGTAAATTTTATACCTAAATTTGGAAATTGGGAAAAATTTTAAAAAACCGGGAAATGGAAAAAAGCTGAAAAAAAAGCTGAAAAAGGAAAAAACAAATAGTAAAACCAAAACTTTAGAATCTAGGGTGTATGGGGAACAAAAGGGCCTTGATGGATTTGGGGGGGCGGGTTAGAAAAAAATGCAAAAAGGTGAAAGATGCCAAAAGGCTTCCCTTTGTTTTTGGTTTAAAGAAAAGTCAAGGGAAGAAAAGTCAATGTAATGCATCAAGAATAGTAAAGGGGAAATTTTAAAAAAAAATCCAAAAATATTCAAAAATTTCTTTTCTGAAATCCCCATGTTTGGATGGATAACCCCCAGCGGGTTAAAGGCCCCCTCTGTTTAAACCTTTCCGACTGATTTTTGTCATCTGTAACAATTGTTCCCCCCAGCCAAAAACTTTTTTTTGCCATATTTAATGTCTTTGTCCAAGCTACTTTTTCCTTTTTATTCAAGCTAATCTAAAAACCTCTTTTCTTTATACGTTGTGTGACTCTGGGGGGAACCAAGACATACCTTGCTAGCATATTCCAAAAAATATAAATTACATATTAAATATTTGTGTTTTTTGGGTGGAAATTTTGAAGGGATCCAGCCACAGGCAAAACAGTCCCACCCCCTATGCCCATTTTTTATTTTTGAAGCTTTTCTGGCTTTGTGGTTTTCACCTTTTTTAACAGAATGAGGTAAACACTGAATGGTCAGGAAATTTCAGAGGGGGGGGAAGGTTTGAATAACCCCTTTAAAGGTTTTATAGCAGGAAAACCAAAATATTTCCACTCTGGTAGAGCATTTTTTTATACTGTTGATATTTAGGAAAGAAACTGGTTTTTAAATTCACACCCGGGTTTAAAAACATAAAAAAATAAAATTTTGGTTTGGGCGGTTTTTAATTTTTTTAATCCCCCCAGTAAATTTTTTGTTTTTTTAAATTTTTTAACTGCATTCCCCTAAAGATAGGGAAAAAAGATAAAAAAAGGGTTTTGGGGGGGCCACCCGGTTTTAAAACCTTTCCGCCAAAAAAAATCTTTGAGGCATTTAAACAGTTGTTGGGACCAAAATCCAAAAGGGCCTGCCCCCTGGGGGTGGGGGCTTTTGCCAAGGGGGGAAAAGATTGGGCCCCCGGGCCGGGAAAAGGAAATGACATCATTTTGGGGGGAAGGCCTCTTCCCCTTGGGAACCGGAATGATGTGTCCCCTTTCCCGGAAAAGGCGGCCCCGGGGGATTTCCGGGTAAGACCTGCAGAGAACCCCAAAAAAGGCGCCGTGCACCCCCCGGGGATGTATAAACAGTATTTCCCCAAACCCCAGCTGCTTCCCCTGCACCGTTGGGGACAAGATTCCCCCCCCAGCCCAGACCAGTCGGGTGGGCACCCCCTGGGGCGTGGGCGGGGGGAGGGGGATCGGGGGTTGGAAAGAAAGGGGCCCCGTCGGGAACGGGATACTTTTACTGGGGGCAGGTCAAGAAAAACCCCCTCGGGACCCGTGGGTTGACTCCCCCCGAAGGGCCAAACCCTTCGAGGTGCAAGGGTCCGGGGACCAGAGGAACACACCCAAGAGGGGACCGCTGATTGCCATTTGAGGAGCCTCTTTTTCCCCGACCTGGTCTCCCCCGTCCAACAGTTTCCGGGCCCCCGGCTCAAGGGGGTTTAACACCCCTTGGCCCCTTTGGCTCCCCGGCACCCCAAGCCTGTTTAAAAACGGCCCCTCTGGGGATAAAAAGGGAGAAGTTAGGGGGGATCAAGATAGGTGCTTTAAGGGAAAACCCTTTTAAGTCACTGGTCGCCCCTTTGGAAACCCTACCACCCATTAGGGCCCCTTTTTTTTTGTCAAATCTAGGGCCCCTTCCTTAGAAGGGGGTGGGCCAAGGGGGTGTGCCCCCCCCAAAACCGGGAAAAAATTGGACTTGGCTTATTTTAGGAGTGGCCAGGCCAAAGGCTTTGCAACTTGGGGAAAACTGTGGCCCCACAGACCCCCCAAATAGGTAGCCCCCAAAATTTGGCTTCCCCAATCCAAAAAACCTTTTTTTTGGGGTTTATTGAGCCCCGGCCCTCCCAAACCCGTAATCTGCTGTGACCTGCTGTATTGGCCCCCTTTCCCGGTGCTGGAATAAAGCCACGGGGCCCTCCCGATGGGACCAAAACAAAGGTTTTGGGGCCGGGGGCACTTTTTCCCTAGGCGGGTGAAAAAGGTCGCGGGCCCCAAGGCCCCAAAGGAAGGGGCACGTCTGCCCAAAATGTCCCTTTGGGTGCTAAATGCTTTTTCCCCCTTGGGGCTTTTGGGGAACCGCCCGTACCCCCCTTTTCCCTGAAGGAGTCAAAAATTTCTGGTCCCGTTCCCCAGGGGGGTCATCCACCAGGCATGGGATAAACATCGGTTTTGGGCTTGGTTGGGCCCGGGAAATCCGGAAAAACCCCCAACTGCCGGGGGGGAAAAAATCAAGATGGGGTGGGGCTGGACCGGGGCTACTCTTTTCTTTCTCCTTGCCAGCTTGGGGATTTAGTTTCCAATTTACTTTCTTTGCCTCCGGGTCTTTTGGGGGCCTTTCCCGGGCGATCACCCCGGTCAAAAAAATATGTTAATCCCCAACCCGAGAGGTCCCGGTTTTCCTTACCACCTCTGGGGCAAGGGATGCTTTTAGGGTCTTGTTTCTCCCCGGGGTAGCTGCAGAAATTGGGAAATTTTCGGGAAAAGAGAGCAGGGGTGTCCGGGAGGGGATGGGACCCCTCTCCTTCCACGGGTTTCCCGCAGGTTTTATGATATATTCCCCTTCCCGTTGGTCGGATTGGGCTGTTTCACCCAAAAAGTCAACCCAATCCTTCCCTTTTTCCCAATTTCGGGGGGGCCTAGCCAATGGGCAGTTTAGGGAAGTTGGTACCAAACCTGGCCCATCCCCCCCTTGGGGAAATCCCCGATCGTGTTACGGTCATAAAAAGGGGGGCCTGTGCTGATTGCCCCCTCTATAGCTTTTAGAATGGGGCTTTTGCATCAAATCTACCGGGGAAATTTGGGGTTTTTATATTTCCCCAAAAAAAAAATTTGTGGGGGGCCGCCCCCTTCCCAACCCCCCTTTTAAAAAAAATCCAAAAACCCCGGGGGTTTTCTTTCCCTAGAATTCAAATGGAAGGGAACCCCAAGGGGGGGTTTTAGGGAACCCCCCGAATGCAAAAAAGGGGCAAGGGGGGGGAGTTGGTCCCCAAACCCCCCCCATCCTTTGACTTCCTTACGTAAAAAATTTTCTTGAGAGTTTAATTTAAAATTTTCCCCCTAGCCCCTCGGGTTTTTGGGGTGATAACCAGGTCTTAAAAGTTTTTTTTGGGAACTTGGCAGTTTTCCCCCCGGGGTTTCCCGGTAAAAAGGGGTTTCCTTGGTCCCCAGGACTTTCTAGGGGAAAGCCTACCGCCCCGAACCCCCACTAGTTTGCAATATTTTTTTGGAGCCGAAAGCAACGGGAAGGCTTCAGGGGAAACGGGTAGCATAATTTCCCAGGGGGGGGTTTTATATTTATATCCTCGGGTTTGGGGGGTTTTAGGGGGCCTACTTTTCAACCCCAATCCCATCAAAGGCGTAATAAGGGGAAGGGGGAAACCCGAACCGGTCCTCCTAGGGAATTTTCCGAAATTGAATTCCGGGCAGGAAAGCAAAAAAAGGGGGACCTTCCCCCATTAATCCCCCAAAAAAAAGGGGCTTTAAATTGGGTTTAATGTTTTATCCAGCCAGATGGCCTTCCCAAGGGAAAGGGGGGAGTGTGCTATCCCCGAACCCGCCCCCAGGTCCAAGGGGGTTAGCAAAAACTTTCCGGGCCTTCCCCCGTTCAGCGACCCCATAAAAAAATCAGCAAAACAAAAGGGGAGGTTTCCCTTTGGATTGGGGAACGGGTTGGGTTAGCAAGAACCCCCGTTTTTATTTTTCAGGGGTCCATTCCCCTGTTCCCCTTGGGAAAAAACCGGGCTTAAACTGAAAATTTAACCCCAGGGCGGTCCGGGGCGCCTCAAGGGGGGAGATTCCTCCCTCGGGGCCGGCCCAATTGGGATGGGGGGCCCAAGGGCGGGGCCGGGGGGTGTCTTTCCTACCTTTGGCCTTCCCCCCCCTTCCCCGTCCTTTATTACGGTGGGCCAAATTGAGGGTGAATCGTTTACCCCTTCCCAGGCCTTAAGTTTTCGGGGGAAAGCTTTCTAAACTTCCTTTTTATAAAACCAGTCTCCCCGGTTACGGGGAAAAAGGGGGGATCCGGGGTGCCCCCCACGGGAAACTTCAAGGGGGTTCCCCCGGGGAAAAATGAACCCGGGGGGTATTTAAAAGGATTCTCCCCGGGATTTTTTGTTTTTTTTTAATCCACTTTGCGGTAAACGGGGGGAAAACAACGAAGGGCACGTTCCGCCGGGGAACAACGCTTTTTATTTTAATGACCATTAATAAAAAACCCCCCCCTGTTTATCCGGCCGGGAAAATTTAAGGGGCCCCAAAAAACCCCCATTTTTCCCCCCCCGGGGCCGGGCCTTTTTTCCCTTTTGACAGGTCGCAAGCCAGGCCGGCCCCCCAATTTGAACAGGCTCTGGATTCGTGGAAGGGACGGGGTTTTGTGGGGCATAGTTCCCGGGGAGTCCAAAAGGCTGTTCTGCCCCCCCCCCGGTTTCGGGCCCTTTTGGGGGTTTTTTAAGGGGGTTTGAGCAGCCCCGTCCATAGAATTTGGGAAATTACTTTAGGCCGGAAAAAAACCTGGGGTAGCTTTTTGGGCCGGGGCCCCTTGCTGCCCATCCCTTTAGGGGGGTCCCTTTAGGCAAAAACCACCCCTCCACCTTTTCCCAAAAGAGCCATAGCCTGCTCCGGCCCGCCCCCTTTTTTTTGGGGAAACTCCCAGTTTATTATTTTCCCCTTTACCTCCCGCCTGGGGACAACCCATGGGCCCCGGGGCCTTGGTCCCATGGGCAACTTCGGCTTTCCTGCCAAGGAGAGCATACTGAGCCACTCGAGTGTGTTCCCAGAAGCCAGCCACGCCTGTGGGTCCCCTCTACCTTCTCCACAGATGGGTGGTCAACCCGGTTATGCTCATGGAGCAGAGCCTGCACCGCGTCCTTCCTGACCCTCCGCACTCCCTGCCCTGAAACTCGGCCCCGTGACTCACCCACCTGGTTCCATGAAAGTTCGGTCCCGGGTTCATCGGGACACCTATCCTGCCGACTACGCCACTGTAAGAAGAGAGACCAGAGGCGTGAGAAGGTTTGGGGCAGCCACCGCTTAATGGGGTTTCCGCTGCAAAAGTCTTTGAGGCATAATTAAACAGTTGTTACACAACAGAGTCCAAAACAGAACTGCCTGCCTAAGCAAAGGCAGTGAGCTTTATAGCACAGAGGGCGGAAATGATGTCGCCCTCTGGGCCGGAACTGAAGTGACATCATCCTTGGGGCGGAACGAAGTGACCTCATTCTTGGGGCGGAACCGGAAGTGATGTGTCCTTCCTGGAAATGGCGGCTCCTGGTGGGATTTCCCGGTAAGACCTGCAGAGAACTCAGAAAGAGCGTCAGTGCACCCGCCCCCTGGGCAGATGTATAAACAGTATTTCCTAAGCCCTTCATCTGCTTCCCATGCACGCGTGTGACAATAGACATATTTTTGGCAGGAGTTGTCAAGTCCTCGCTTCCTGTACTGAACCATGATGCCAACTCTTTTGCCTGTTTAGTTGCATAGGTGTGCATGATCAAGATCCGTGATCAAGATCCATGGATGTAGTTATAACTATTTGAGTCATTTCAGGTAGCACAATGTGACTGATACTCTGAAGCTCTTCCCTTGTCTATGTTATATGGCACTGCATGGAGACAACAAATATAACATAAAGACAAAGTTGGAGCAACAACTACCACCACCATGGCTGTCAATTGAAACACTGAATGAGACCTGTGAAACTGCACTTTCAATTTACCTGCATGGGGAGTTGTGCTGTGGTGTTGCATGGTGTGTCTGAGGAGTCTTCAGGGTTATGGGAACCCTACAGAACTACAAAGTACAGGAAGGGCGTTATGAGATTATACAAGTGCAGGGAATGTAAGATAAAGTGGGAACTTTAGATTAGTGGTTTAATTCTTATATGTTTAGAATAACACATATTTTGTATGCACAGGTTTGTTTCTTGTTAGTAAATGAGACTGTTTCTGTTAACTAGGTTCAAAAGGCACCATCTGGTTGATTTTAATTTTTGTTTGTTTTATGAAAGAACAATAATAAACAATTTCAGCCTTTATATGTACAAAAGCTAGAATTTAATATGGCTATAGGATTCTCTCTTTCTTTGTTCTCTGTTTACATATAAAATAATACAATATAAAAGGTAGAAAACATATACATTATAGTTTATTATAAGCACTTTATTAGGTATACATTGGTCCCTGTGCTCCAAATAAGCTAGAAATATTCCTTAGGGGTTTTGGTCCATGCTGACACAATACCATCACCAGTTCCTTTCCTTTAGTCCCATTTCAAGTTGTAAGCCTCATTACATTTCATCTCAAAGGTGCCCAATTCATTTGAAATTTTGTGGTCTGTGCAGACCATTGAAGAAAACTGAAGCCACCATCAAGTTCTTGGAACAGCTTGAGATGATCTGGATTTGTGATATGGTATATTATGCTTTGTTAGTATCCATTTTGAATACGGAAAACTGGTCAAAAAGGGATCAGCAATGTCAGTGACAATGCTTGAGTATGCCGAGGTATTCAAATGGTGTTTGGTTGGTAGTTACTGGCATAATGCATGCCAAGAAAACAGGTAAAAAAAAAAGTCAGCAGTATTTATTCACACATAATTGTTCATTTTTTGTCAGAAACAGCAGTATGGATATACAGTGCAATGTCTGTTCAGTTTCTATACATTGTTTTGTTAAATTGGCTCAGAACCCCTCACACTGTCCCACCCACACCAGTTTCCATCCATGCATTTTCAAATCCTTTGCAAATACAACTTATCTGTTATGCAACAAACAGAAGGCACTAGATGTCACACAGTTGCAATATACACATATTTAGGTTTTATGTTTGTAATTTATGCTATATGTTAACAAAACTTGACTGGTAAATTAAAGTTAAATAAAATGAACATGTAAGAAAAAAGGCAAGAAAATGAACATGTAAAAAATATACAGCATTTGATTGTTTGTACTTTAACTCAATACACTAATTCACAGATAGGTCATTTTTACACGTATCCTCTAAATATTTATTTGTCTTTGAATGTGTTTATCGTCTGTCGCTTCAATACCAGAAACCATGTGATAGTTCTTCAATAGAAAAGATTTTTATTACTGTATTCTGTTATTATGTATTTGACTCTTCTTATTCTGCCAGGTAAGTGAGTGCATGTTCTTGAGACTGTTGAAAAAAGACCAAAAATCAGAAGCAACTCAAAATCCAACTAAATAACTAACCCCCCCCAAAAATTACCCAAAATTATTGATTAAGAGGACTTATTGCGCAAATGTAAAATCCTAATTTTTGAATTATATTGCAAGGCAAGATATTATGAGAAAATTCTCCTCCAGAAAGTCATTTTAATTCTGTAATTTGATTTCTGTCAAATTTATCATAATATTTACCGCTTTAAGATAAACAAGTTTTAGAATATTTCAATGCAGAATAAAAAGAATTTTATGTTTTATTAACTCTACTTTTTCTTTTATTTTGTTCTTTTTCAACAGACTCTTTTTATTTTCTTTATTTTCCCATTCTGATTTACTTTTAAATTAAACTAGCCCCCATACCTTAAAGGGGTTAAGCAGGTTTAGGACCATACATTATATTCAGTCTATGTCCAGGGTGGTCCAGATTTAATTATGTAGATCAAGATCCCTGGGTGAATTGATTTTCGAGGTCAATCCAGTTCAGCGCAAAGATAATTCTTCATGTCATTTCGCTTCTTGATGGTCGAGATTTTTCGGGTGATTTTCTGTGTAAAAAATTTAAGTTATAGCGTAACGAAAGTTGCATAATTAGATCTGAACCACCATATTTATGAACTACAGTAAGTATAGAATTAGCATATATTCATATATAAAGTTTATATTGTGAAATAAAGTGCCTTGACACAAAAAAAAAAGGTTTGGGGCAGCCAACTGTGTACTTGACCTTTGCTGCAAAGCAATCAAAATATTTTTGCACAACAATGTACAGAATGGAGTCCAAAACAGAACTGATCAACAGAGGAAGGGAGTAGTGTTTTATAGGGAGGTTTGCAGAAATTATGTCGTCCTCAGGGCCGGGACAGGAAGTGATGTAGTCCTCAGAGCTGAGATGGAAGTGACGTCTTTGTATTCAGGTGGAATTTCCCGTGACTTGTCTGCGGGACAAAATAAGAGGGCTGAATGCACCCCACCCCTGGCTGGGCATGGAATTCTTCTTTGGTCCCTGTGGCCGGCTGTCATGTACATGTGACAGCCCCCTCAGCCCAGGCCCCTCGGGTCGGGTGCACCTATACTTGAGGTCATGACACCTAGAAGAGCATTGCATTGGCATTGGCTTGTAGGAACGATCTGACTGAAAACTTGAAGATCTAAAACCACCTTGTGACACAAGGGTTCAACTCTTTTGCAAGGCCATCCACTGTAGTGGGCATGGTCCATAACAAAGGTGAACTCGCCAAGAGGTAGTATCTCAGCTGAATAACTGCCATTTAACCGCCAGTGCTTCTCACTCCACTGCCGCGATACCAGGCTTCTTGGTCCAATAGTTTCTGACTCGGGTACATGATGGGGTGTTCAACTCCATCAACACTCTCTTAGACAACCCAGGCCTATGTCCAAAGCATCGGTTTGAGGATGAAAGCAAGGAAAGTTAGGAGCCTTCAATAGCGCTTGCGTAAGGGCTGTTTTAGGTCACAAAATGCAGTTTCGAGTATCATCTCATACCACATTATTGGGTTGCTTCCTTGTGAGGTTTGTCAAGCGCCTATCCTCCAGAGAAACGGGACAAACTGGCGATAGCATCCCCAATCTGAGAAAGGCTTGGGCCTGCCCTTGGTTTTTGGACGGGCCAATTTAAATATCATTGACTTTGGAACACTGTGGCCTTACAGTTTCCCCCCGGTAGCCCAAATACGGGTTTAACCAACCCAAAGAAACACTTCTTTGTAATCTGTAGACCGGCTCTCCTAGTGTCTGCAATCGCTTGTATCGCTGTGGTGTTCCTTCCAGGTGCTGGAATAGATGACACGTATCCAGGTAGGCACACAGTATGCATTATGGGGCGGAGCACTTTGTCCACCAGACATTGGAAAAGTTTTAAGGGCCCATGAACCTAAATGGAAGGACGATACTGCAAATGTCCACTTTGGGTACTAAGCACCTTTCCCCTTTCGCTGAATCATTAGGGAAACCCCAGTACCCTTAGTCATATCAAGAGTGGTCAGAAATTTGGGTTGTCCTAGCCCGAGGAGATTGTTCACCTGTATCGATATGCTAAATTGGGAGACCGGGTTTAAGTCATTGCAGAACCTTCAACTCCAGTTAGGCTTTCCACCAATATGACCATGACTTTCCTCTTATTACACCTAGTTCCAGCATGCATTTGATCTCCAGCCCACTTCTGCACGTTTTGCCTCTGGAATCCGGCGGCATTCTCGGATGATCACCCTGGGAATGCACATATGTTATGCCCACCAATCAGGAGGTCCATCCGGTTTTCCTCACTACCTAGGATGACGAGACAACTCATTCCAGTTCTTGTCTTTGATTGATGGTCAAATTAGGGGTGAAGTTAAGGTTTTACTTTATGAGCAAAGAAAGAAACGAGGCTGGCTGGAGGAGGGGTCAGGATTCCTGTCCTTCCACAGTTTCAGCAGGTTTACATTGATACCCTCACTTGCCGATGATTTGGTTGTTTAAAATGATCAACAAGCCCTTTCCTCTCCCTATCTTTGTAGGGCCTGTCAATGTGCCAACAATTTAGAATGTGAAGTAGGAACCAGTACCCATGACACAGTCTCCCATTTGAACTCCGAAGGGACATGCTGCGGTTGTAACAATGGGCCTGGGCTGCTTGTGCCCTTTTTCCAAGTGACCTTTAATATACCCGATTTTAGCGAACCATCATGTAACTGCACAATATACTCCAATATTTAGTTGAAGGAGGGCCTGTTCCTCCCAACCTTCCTTTAGGATGTCTATAATGCCCCAAGGTTGTCACCTGTATAGTAATTCAAAGGGTGAGAATCCGTAGAGGCTTGTGGGACTTCCCGAGCAAAAGGGTAAGTGGAGGAGCTACCCCAGTTTCTCCCATCCTCCTGACCACGTACTGAATCTGTTTCAGGGTTATTTAAACCTTTCTTCTAAACCATCGGTTGGAGGATGATACACCGAGGTTTTAAAAGTTTGATTTGCAGTAATTTAGCAGTTTCTCTGAACACTTCTGTGGTGAATGGCGCCCTTGGTCCGTTAGGACTTCTTTGCGATGCACGCGACAAGACCCTACCAGTTCCTTTGCAATAGTTTTGGATTTATCTGAGACAATGGAACAGCCTTGGGATATTGGTTTAGTAATCCACAGACCATTATATATTTAATCCGTGGGTTGAGGGCTCAAGGTCTCCCCAGGTTGACCCCAATACGTTTAAAGGACATCGATCAGGGTAGGGAAAAGAGGAGCATGGTCCCTTCTGGGAATCCGCTAAAATGGTATTCCGGGCAAAATACGAAAAATGGCGGACCTCCCCCATTTATCCTCCCAAAAGAATCTGAGCTTTATATGCTCAAGAGTCTTTCAGGCCCAGATGGGGTCCCAGGAGGTGGGTATGTGCCAATTCACAGACCTGACACCGGTAAGTCTTGGTGATTAACAATAGGAACTGTTCCTCCCCCCCGTGTTCAGCTACCGATAAAAGATCATTATTTAGCACAAGTGAGGACCTTGTGATAGGATACTTTCGGATGGCGTCTATCTGAACTCGCATTTTTTGCAAATTTGAGAGTCATCATTCCATTTCCCTTTTAAATGAGGCCGGTCTGTCTCAATTGAAAATGCAGGGTCGTGAAGGGGGGTCGAGGCGACCTCAAGGGGTATGGTTTTCCCCCCTTCCGCCCGAGCTTTTGGGGATGACGATCAGCGGGACGGGCCCGGGGAAACTCCACGTCATTTTGAAGCTGCCATCTGTTTCTCACCGAGTGTAAAGGGACGTGGAGCCATCCAAAGATGCAGTTTCTGAGTCCATTAAGGTCCAATAAATGTTTAGGAGTGGTGAGGGAAACGCTTTACTATTTGACCAGTCTTAACAAAGTATAACCTGGAACGGAGGATTTTTACGGTCCACCCAAGGCTGATAGCAGGAGGCGGTTTATATTGGCAGCGTCCCCGTGTATATAGGTTAGACTCGCTTTGTTTTAAGCCATTGTCACAGTAAAGCAAAGTGTGGCATGCAATGGAAACGTTACTGCCTGAATCGAAAAGGGCTGGTGTTTTGAAACTGTTTACAATCACTTCTGCTGTATGCAAGAATGCCAGAGGATTGGCAAGTGCACACTCAGCCGCTATGTCTTACCACAGACCCCTTTGTCACTCGAGGAGCTAGCTGCTGCAAAATAGGAGGTCCAAGGTCTGCTTCCGGTGGCTACGGGCATAGGTATAGAGACACTATGGTCCATCTAGGTTCACACAGGTTCTTTCTGGTTCTCCTGGGGAAATAACCTTGTGATGTCTCTATTATTCTCGATTAGGGGGGTCATGTTTTTAATCAATCCACAGGCCGCTGGGTGAGCCCCGCCAGAAGTCCTCTGAGCAGTAATGCACAAGCTGTTTGTTCCACAATCTGCCAGGGCTATTGTGACCTGGCCATAACCAGTAGCGATTTTAGTCCATAATCTTATGGCCTGCAGAGCGGTTGGCAGGTGGGGTTTATATTCCCACTGAATCACCCTCCTCACCTGCCAACCTGGGCACCCCACGTCTATATGAGGATTTTCCCTGTGGGACTCCCGCTGAGTGGTCCCTCCTCCTGAGAGCCCATACTCAGTCCACAAGATTGTCTTTCTGAGCCTGGTCTGTCTGTGGGCCCTTCGTCCATCTGCCTAGGGCTTCAGGGGCTTGGTTCCCCTTACCCAACAAATTGACCCAACCCGGAAAATGTAGGACGGTATTTTCCCCACCTGAGTCCTTTGGCTGGAGTTTTGGGATGTTTTGTCAAGCTTTTTGTGGTTTTTCTCCTGTCTCTTTACAGGGGCCATCCTGCCAATACATGACTGTGAAATAAAGCACCTTGACACAAAACAAAGGTTTGGGCAGCCACCCATGTATTTGACCTTGCAATCAAAATATTCAGCACAACAATGTACAGAACGGGTCCAAAATAGAAATGATCAACATGGAATTCCTTTCTTTTGGTCCCTGAGGCTGGCTCCCATGTGCAGTTTTTACAATATATATTGGGAAAATATACACTGAAAAAATAAAAGACTTGTGTGTGTGTGTGTGGGGGTGTGGAAAGGAGCAGTCCCTGCTCACACTCAGCCTCAGCCACAGCCACTAAATGGCACATGCATTCACTTTTACATTTTTTTTGCACTTGCACCTCAGTTCTCACTACGAAGCATGAATATATAGTGGTGTGTGTGTGTGTGTGTGGGTGTGTGTGTATGAGCACCCCGCATTGTTACCACTCAACCACAGCCACAGATGGTGTGAATTCTACGGAAAATATATAGAAGCTTATACAAATGTAACTTGCACTTGGTAAGATCATGAATGATGCAGTTTTACATTTTTCACCCTTGCATGTACCTCATTTCTCATCCAACCCAAGCAGAAAAACTCAGCTTTGTGGTACATGCACACAACAAGCTACCATATTTTCCTGGGGACAGGTTCCAGCCTATCCCACTCAATCTGTGTCACAGCTGCACTCAACTCAGCCCATCTAGACAAGATATGACCTGCCCTTGCTCACCTTTAGCGATGCCCTGCACGTTCACCAATATAGTAAAATTGCTACAGAGTCTTCAGTTCTCTTTTACTGCAGACCAACCATGGGGAAATTCTGACTGGCCGTGATGTCATTTCGGTTCTGGGAGATGATGTCACTTCTGGTTCCAGGCTCGATGACACCCCTTCCCAGTTCTTCCAGATGATATAATTTTCCTGTCTGCTTTAAAACTCCCTATACCTTTTTGTTATCTCAGTTCTGTTTTGGACTCTTGCCTTAAAGCGATTGCCCCAATTTTGCCTTTTTTCAGCCAACTTTCAAGTATACAGGGCGGCTCCCCCAAACCTTTGTTGTGTCAATTACTTAACATGCAACATTTGTTACCAATATTTTTCCCCTTTTCCCTGTATAATCAACATTTTTTTCCAAGTTCATTGTTGTCCAGCATTTCCAAAACATTCTGCCTTTCTGGGATGTGGTGCTGATCTCTGCCTGAATGTCATCTTTCTGACAGCTCCTAATGACTTGAAGCTCAGAAACTCCTAAATCCTGGTGGTTAGAGTAGTTTCCCAAATTTGGAAAACTGATGGAATGCTTTTAATCGTCCTCCCAAGAGTTGTACTAAAATGTATAAGTCTGAGATTTTTAGCCCGTTGGGGCTTGTTTTTCCCACTCTGGAATAGAGGGGAAATTCAATCTTGAATCACAGATGGTCTCCCAGAAAAGAAAGTTTGAACAGGAGAGAAGCCTAACCATTCAGTGGGTTTAAAAGAGTAGATGTACCTAATTTGGAGAGAAAATTAAGAACAGCGATAGCAGTCCATCTTGAGCCTTAGAATGGTAAAATCAAAATGGTAAGAAACATAATATATCAAATATGAATTCTGAAGCGGAATCAATAAAATTAAGTAAAATATTTGAATTTGTATATGAACTCTGTTGAAGTTATAATTTATATTTTAAACATGATATTTAAGTAAAATACTCTTGAATTATGTTTTGATCTTTCTGCCCACATTTGTACTCAACTTTCATTTCATTTTGTATTCTTAGTTAGACCAAATGCCCAAAACATTGAATGACAACCACCCTTCTGTTGCTTACTTTTACCTGCATTAGTAGGTAAAGTGGTGTACTTGATGGATCAAATTCCAGAGACAGCTGGCTAACAGTATAATATTGTGATTACTGATAATATTTAGTACATGCATTTGTTCCCCTTGAGTAAGAAGGATACTGTGTAAAGCAGTAATTTTTCAAATCTTGACGAAACCCAAAAAATTCCAGGAACTGTTCAAAAAACGCAATTATAAAATTTTACAGCAATTCCCTTTTAGTCACCCAAAATACTTCCTTGAGATGCAATACACCTGTTCTATTCTTCTCTCTTTCCTGAAAAATATCTCCTGTACTCATATTTTGTTACCATGGCTACAGCCTCCGCAGTTTTTCCTGGATTCTTAACACGTGGCAAGTCTCTATCCTTTCAGTCTCAATTTGATTTGAGAAGAAATAACAGGGATAAGGTCTGGCAAATATGAGGGCTGTGAAGCAACAACCACATTGTTTTCATCAAAACTCTTTGACTGACAATGCAGTATGTACAGCTGTGTTGTCATTGTCCAAAGCAAGTTTGGCTGCACCAATTCCCTTTTGGACATTTTTTCTGAAGCTTTCCCAAGATGCCTCAGTAGGCCAAATTAATTTTTGCAATTAGTCTGTCCACTGGGAAAAAGCTTTATGAGTCTGTCAGTGATATAAAACATGATCAGCACTGTCTCTTGAAAATATGCCGGTGCCTTGAAGAAAAAAAAATCACTCAAGTCAAATGAATGATTGTAGTATAAACAATGAACTCAGACATTGCAGACTGATTAACTAGACTGTAGACATAAAATACCTAGTGTTATATTTGATTATTCCCTGTGGTATTAAATGATTCGGGGAAATTTTTTTGGTTCCCTTATCATATAGATCTTTTCAAAATATTTTACTGAGTAGACACTGCAAAGGGGTTGATGTACATGTGTTATTGTGAAGTAGAAAAGCTGTTAATCAGTTCGATGGGTTTTGTTCTGCTATTTGTTCTGTTAATTGTGCTACAAATGAAGGAATAACTTACTAAAAAAGGGCCATCAGACCAGTCATTGGAGAATCTGTGGACATTACAATTATGTTTTTTTTCCCTATGTTGTTTGTCGATCATAAAACTTCTACCGGGTTTTTCCCAGTCCCCCTGGCAATTACTTCATTTAACAGACAATTGCTGATTGACATTTTTGAAAAAAAAAGGAATATTTTTTTTCTTATTACAATTTTTTTTTGCTTTTTAGTTACCTAAAACAACCTTATTTATATTTTCCAATATTTCTTTTTATTCTAAATTGATAAAAGCGTCTGTGATAGAAATACATGGATAGATAGAACTTTATCTGGAAAATTTTTCTTTTTAAAGGCTCTTTAAATAAATAAATATTTATAATTAATGACTAAAAAGAAACTGAAAGAAACTTGACTTGACAACCCAGTCACAGTGAAGCATTATCGGCATTTACCATTGGGATAAGGAACCCCAGTAGTTGTTAATGTGTCAGAGAGGGTATACAGCATTGTTCATAATGGCACTTGGTTTTTGTTTAATTCTTCTTCTTTATGACCTCCCGGTTCATATTGTGTCTTATAACTGAGTTTGCACTTTTAATTATTTTTATCATTCAACAGACATTTCTTGAAGTGATGCTCCAGCCCAGCCACCACGCAAGAAATCACAATGGCCAATACTGGGTTGTAGAAACGTGAAGGATGTACTTCCCACAATAAATGAGTGCACTCTCTTGAAAATGTTATATAGTTCCTCTGTGTTTAAGACCAGTCCAACCTTCCATTGACACACTCTCATATAGTCCTCAAATCTGTTCTAGCCATTAATGTACTAACATTGTTAAGCCATAAAATTTTCAAAACTGTGGGTACCCAGGTGCCTTTCTGAAAGTATTCAGGCACTAAATTTTTTAATTGATACTGAGTTTCAAAAGGGAAGGTTTCAACTTCAATCCTATTGTGAATCTGCAGCAGAATTAGGCAATGGCTGTTCAAGATATTTGAATGAGCTGGAGCAATCTGTCAAGAGATTCACCATAAACATTTGTGTTTAAAGCTACATAGCTGGTAGACACCTGTGCCAAAAGACAAACTTGTCATCCTAGAAAAAACAAGCTCAGCCAAAATGTGTAAGGTTTGAAGACTTAGGCAAAAGTAATTTAATATTGTTGTTCATTATAATATCTAAAATCAAATTGCTAATTTAGTATTCTCTTCTTGAGCATGTCAGTATGCATTAAAAAAACATATTTTGGGTACAAGATGTAAACTATAATTTGCAAATAATATATCAATGTGAAAACTTGTAAAGTGTCTGAATACTTTACTTTATGTATAGCAAAACCCAAATATACAGTAGTTCTGCAACAAGCCAACTACCCCTGGGGACAAATAAAGTTTATTTATCTATCTATCTTTTTTCTTTCTATTGTGAACATTGCCCCGGACACAGACAGGCTGACACCTCATGTCACCAACACCTTTTATTTTTCCTTATTTTCGGTTCTTGCTCCCCAATCCCCAATACCCCTCGTCCTGTGCCAAACAATGTCTTTCTCTTTCTCTTCTTCTTCAGACCACCTCCTGCCCTCCTCCATAGACCTTGTCCCAATCTTCCACCACTCTTGTCCCATCTGAAGGATCGGCCCCTTAAATAAGCACCGGATGTCTCCAGGTGTTTCCTGGCAATCCCCTAGTGACACGCCCCAGTGTGGCAGAAGTGCGGCTGTCCCCCAAGCACCCCGGGGTGCCCCGGGTCCCCCCAGCACTTCGGTTGTGGCGGAAGTGCTGAGTCTAAATTTCTTGGTTTTGGGGGTCCCCCTCGGTACCCGGGTCCCTACAGGGCGAGCTTCTCAGCTCTTTACCCAAGGCCTCAGGCGGTGCCTTCGGGTCTGGGGGGGCACCAGCCCCCCCTCGGTGCCCTTTTTCCAGGCGTCCGGCTGGTACCACCTCCATCGTTGTGACACTATTAGTATATATTTATAGCATAGACTAACCCGGATAATAATAAGTATGTTGAAAACACAGAAAAGTTAAGACTTTAAAATATTTTCATATCATTGTCATCTTTGTTTTAAATGGTTGCCTACTTTAAACTTATTTAGAAAAAAATAAATTTTTTATGTGAAAATAATCACTGTTTGTGTATATTGTGATTCATTTTGTTTTCAAATATCTGATATAAAATTTAAAAAGCATTTCCTCTGCTCAAGCATTGCAGTTATTTCACAAACAGTGACTTGTTATTTTTAACAGTCAAAAAGTGTTCATTGCAGTTTTTTTCTAATTAAAATTAGGATGTTTCCCAATGAACTACGTGCAAAATAGGCTGACGGGTTTTTTCCAACCCAAACACCAATCTTGAAAACAATAAGAAAAGAAACCAAATTAAAATAATTTACATGTGATAAATATAGACTCAGATAGAACTAAAAATAGCATTCATAGGGAAAATAGCAAACATGTTCAAGCAAAAGGACAAAAGCGCTTTACAATATTATAACACTACTATAATGTAAAAGAATCACAAAACAAAAGAAACATTTTCTTAAAATGAATTTCAGATGGAACCCTGACAGTAATTTCATTTTACAGGTTACAGTCAGTGCTAAATAAACATTTAATTTCTGTGTTTTGATTTAAAAATTCTTGAGCAGAAAAAAAAACCTTGAAACATCTTAATTAAACAAATCTATTATTATATTTGGGCTCATTTCAAGATTCTCTGTCCCCCCAGTTAACATCTGACCACTCTCATCCTGCTGACTCTTAAGGACTAAATGAAAAGCCAGTATCCACTTAGTTAGTCCCAATTTTAAAACAATTTTTTGGTGTCTTAATGACGTCTTCTTCTTCCCTTGTCATTTAAACTCTAAAAGCAGCTTATCCGTATTGTTTTTTGGTTATCACTAGATTTCATCTGCAATAAAACTAGTTATTTGCAGTTACTATGATGAAAAAAGAAAATGGTATGAAATTTTAGCACTTAGTTAGTTATATGCATGACCAACATTTTAAGTTTATTTAAATATTACTGCATTTCAATCACTTTTCACAACAGCAGAATAAACCCTAATATACGTTGTTTTCAACAAACACTAATAATACCTGGCTTCTTGCCTAGCATTATATATCTATATTATATATTTATAAATTATATAGTGATGAAATACTTCCACAAAATCATTTAAAGTGGGTAATTGTTTTATATTGCTTGGATGCAAATTAGGTCAAAATGTTTCAAATCCATTACAACAGGGATTGGTGAGACTGTTTTTAATAAAATGGCTGCAGGAAATGATCAGGCAGGAAGTTGGGGTTAAAAGTGATGCTAATGGTTAAGGAGTGACATCTAATGGTGACCAGGGTGACATTATCAAGACTGAAGTGGCATCATCAGTGGTGGGCCGGGGTGACATAATAGGACTGGATGGAAGTGATGTCATCAATGGTGGACTGGAAGTGCGTCATCACGACTGGACGGAAGTGTTTGAAGAAGTCCTATTGAGGAGCCATTTTCACTGGTAATAGTAGTTGATTGTACATGAGTATTGTTATTTTCTTCCTTAGTTCTATAGGTAGAGAGGGACATCATTCCCCAGATTACCCGCTCTTTAAGTAATGCTCACCCTGGATAATGTTGACTCTTCCTAGCCCGTGTGACTTAAAACATAAAATATTAAAATATATATATATATATATATATATATATATATATTTATATTTATATATATTATTTATATTTATTATTTATATACTCTCAAAAGATTTAATCAGATTAATCAAGTCAAGTGAACTTCGGGTATTGATCTGATCATTTAAGTGGCAGAGGGTTGTTAATCAGTTTCCTGCTTTGGGGTTAATGAAATTACACAGGTGCACTAGAGGACAAAAATGAAAACCCCCAGTAGGTTTAAAGGTGGAGGCCCCGACTTTTCTGTCTCATCTTTTCGCTGTTTTTCACTAGGTTTACTACTTGTAGCATGGGATACCTGGGGCCTCATGTATAAGGAACTACAAAAATGTTGCCTCCTGTTTCCACGGTCAAATTGCGATGTATAAACCTAAACTTTGGGGTAAGCCACACATCTTCCCTGCTAGTTCCGCCATTGACCATGAAATATGCTTTTTCAAGCGACATCTTGTTGGGCAAAGGGCTGCTCTTAACCTGGTTCAGGTCATATTACTGGTAAACATTTTCGTGACTTTAAGT